>NW_008660139.1:24884-26160 GCF_000695815.1 Acanthisitta chloris
GCAGCCACAGCCTCCCTGGGCACCCTGGGCCAGTGTCTCACCACCCTCACAGCAAAAACCTCTGCCTAATATCAAGCCTAAATTTCCCCTCTTTCAATTTGTGCCCATTACCCCTTGTCCTGGCACTGCAACTCCTAACAAAGAGTCCTCTGCAGCTCCCCTGGAGCCCCTTCAGCTCCTGGAAAGCAGCTATGAATGGGAAATTCCTCTGGGTCTGATTTTACTCGCTTGATTTGACATGGGGATAAACGGGAGGGAGACACAGGGAGTGTTTTAAGCCACTTTTGTGCTCCCATCATCTGTGAAAAGACCTGGGGGCTAACAGGTATTACAGCTGCTTTAATTTGCATTCACTCTGTGATGTTCTCTGGCTGATCATGTCTTATGTCTGTCTTTTCACCTCCTCTCCCTTCAGCATTTGGTCAGTATTGTCCTGAAGTTGTGATTTTAGGGGTTTAGGAAGTGGTGCAGGGAGAGGATCTCATCTGGACACATCTGAACCAGACCTTGGTGGGTCACATTGCTTACGATTGCAGGGGACTGGTCTCCCTCCCAGTCAATCCTTCTGGCCCAGGATTCCCTGAGGATTTTCCATGTTTGTGTTTGCTAAGAGATGAGCTTAGTTTTGCCTCTGCACATATGGGAACTGTGATCCCTAGAGCTGAACCAACAATCCTGTGTTCATTTCAGGCCTATCCAGGGTGGTCACCTCAGCCCCAGCAAAGCTGTAACCCGTCAGAATGGACCAGTCTGTTCCAAGCTGCCTGATCAACCTTCTGAACGAGGCATTAGGGGAGGGGCTGTAACCACAGGCGTTTTCTCTGCCCAGTGTTTTTTGTCACATAAAGTGAGCCCAACCTTTTATTAGCCCCTGGAGCCTCAGGGGGTGGGTGGCTGTGCTTTGTCTTCAGCTGGACCTGGTTTGGTGCTGTCCGAGTTACATTCGGAGGTGCAGAGTAAGGGTTCTGCAGGAGGAGGGTGTGGGGAGTGGAGCCCATGTGTGTGGAGCTCTCCTGCCCTCTGCCAAGCGTCTGTGCCGCATTCTGCTGCTATTGCTATAGTAACTTTCTGCCTCCTGATTCCGTTATGAATGGCAATGCGAAGGCTCCAGCTGATGCCCTGCTGTTCCAAACATCCTCTCGGCTCGCCGGCGTCCTTAACCCCTGAATGGACGGTGCGTTTTAGCCCAGGGCTCCTTTGTGAGCCTCAGCTTTCCTCCTTTGTCTCTGTGCGCTCACCAACACACCATATGTCCATGGCACACAAAGAGGAGAAG
>NW_008660140.1:0-636 GCF_000695815.1 Acanthisitta chloris
CCGTGCCATCGCGGGCGGGCGCGTGGCCGGCGCTGATGGGTCTGCAGAAACCAGCCCCATCTACACGAGGTTTTGCTTTTCCAGGGGGCTGGCCATGCCCCCGCTGTTCGAAGCCTCTACGGGTTCCAGCAATGGCCATGCCGCGCTGGGGTCCCGAGTGGGCTCTGTCAGCAGCAGAGGGTGCCGAGGCCCTCGTGCTCCGGGGCAACAAGGGATGTTAAGGCCTTCAAGGGAGGGAAGGGAAGAAACTTCCTGCGATACTGCACTGGTTTGGTTAAATGGGGAGCCACTCGGCAACTAAATTTGATAACGCTTTTGTCCGCAGGTCAGAGGTTAAATATGTTCACACTAATCCCCTTCATCTAGAATTAAAGGACAAGAAAGATTTCTCCGTAGCTTAGCAAAAGGGCTTTTCTCATCGTGCTTTAAATAGTATTTGCACAGGAAAATTGAAGGCAGACCATTGGCCCTGGTGCTGCCACGGCCACACGGCTCTGCCACCTTCCCCTCTCCTCGCCTGTGCCGCAAATCCGCAGGACGCTCGGCCCCAACACGCTCCCCACGCACCCACCCCGAGCGCGGGGAACTCTTGCGCCGTTTGCTGTCAAGGTGGCAGGAGCGGCTGTGGTTTGGAGG
>NW_008660140.1:854-1180 GCF_000695815.1 Acanthisitta chloris
GACTGCGCAGCCGAGGCGAGCACGGGAGAGATAATTACCTCTAAGCGTACTTAATAGGACAGTGCATTATCTCTAGCTATGGAGAAAAACACGATCCGGCACTATTTCCCCCCAAAGCCTCATTGAGCTGCTCTCAGAAAACTCTCCCGAGTCCCGTGAAACGGTAACTGAGTCGCAGGCAGCCCAGGAGGACGTCGGGTCAGTTTTGGCGAGGAACGCGCTGGCTGCTCGAGCCCGGCACCACGGCAGAGGATGCAGCAAGACAAGCACAAACGGCATCTCCCCAACCCGTGCCACCCGGAGCAGGGACGCTGCCGACGGCTGCC
>NW_008660140.1:1256-2363 GCF_000695815.1 Acanthisitta chloris
TGGCCTGACCACGTCTCGCGGCACCACACCGAGCCTCAGGCACACAGAATCCGTGTTCCATCGAGATTTATGGCTCACGTCACCAAACTCACAGGCTACGTTCCACTCGCTCAAACTGCTGGACGCAGCAGGTGTGCCCTGTGTCTGCAGTGCCACTGCCAGGCTTGGGGCGGGGACCAGTTTGAGGCAGAGAAAGCGAAGCAAATGTGAGGAGATAAGACAAATACATAACGAATTGGACTCAATGCAAGTTTGCCAAGAACAGGAGCAGCGTGTGCCCATGTGACAGTGCAGCTCCGGTGCGGTGCCCCCTCCGCCTCCTCCCGTCTCCCACACATCCCTTGGCAAACCCAGGCCAGTAATGGGGTTGCTGGGATGCTCTTCCATGGAAAAACACCGAGTGTTCTGGCATTTTAAAAAAAAAAAAAAAAAAAACCTATTCTACTTCTTAAAAAATCTTCAAAAAAACCCTGTGCATCTCAGTCTGCATTTAGAACAGGAACGTTTTTTTGGGGGAAGATGTGGTTAAAGCCATGCCAAGACAGAGAGGAAGGCTGAGCATCCCATGTGGCCATTAAGCAACACTTGCACACAGGACCTGGTGTGGGGCATCCTGCTGCCTCCACCCCGGGGTTCCTGCTCTCACTCGCCGCATTTTTCTCCCTTTGTACCTCCGCTTATACCACACGACTGTTTTGAATCTCTAAAATAATGTGACAAGTTAATGATGGCACAATTATCTAAATGTTTAACAGACATGTTATCTAAGTGAATCGGATTGAGATTCCATCCCGCTGACAATAAACATCAATGGGAGAGCAGAAAGTGATAGGCAAATTATCGCCAACCCTGCAATTTCAATGCTATTAAATTTGGAGGAATAACAGCCCTGAGGCCTGTAAACTCTGAATAAAATAGACCCTTGTGTTTGGCCAACTATTAAATCAAAACGCTACCAACATCCCAGCAAAAGGAGAAAAAGAGGGGGGAAAAAAAGGGGGAGAAGATATAGAGCTTTTCAATTTTCAGTTACACATTGGTTCTATTAACTCTTTTCTGTTACTTATGTCACCGGGCAGGGGACACGAGGAGGCACGAGGGCGTGGG
>NW_008660141.1:0-1677 GCF_000695815.1 Acanthisitta chloris
GCTGCGGGACCGAGCGCGGGTTTGAAACGGCGCAACGGTCGCTAAGACGCGCCAGGCGCGGGGGCTGGACCAGGCCCGAGGGACCGGGGGACCCGGGTTCGAGTCCCGCCGCCACCGGGTTCGAGTCCCGCCGCCGGCACAGCGCCTTGTCCCGGCTGGAGCAGCCTCAGCGCGGAAAATGCTTTGCAGAGTTGGATTCTCTCCGGTTCAGATCACACAGCCTTTCCCTGTGTTCCTCCCAGCCTTGCCTCGCTGCAGAAGCATGTACTGGGGTTTTGATGTGTGATAGTCTCTGCACAGCACACAGAAACGTGGCGTAAACTCCACTGTGAGACATACAGGACGTACTTCTTGGGTGTTTGGGACTGATACTGACAATTCTACTCCGAGTGATTAAAGCACCAAAGTTTGTGCTTCACAGAATCAATCAGGGTGGAAAAGACCTCTGAGATCACAAAGTCCAACCTGTGATCAAACACCACTTTGTCAACTAGACCATGTCACTAAGTGCCACCTACAGTGTCTCCCTAGACACTGCAGGGATGGTGACTCCACGTCTCTCCTGGGCAGCACGTTTCAGTGTCTAATCACCCTTTTCATGGAGAAATTCTTCCTAACGTCTAACCAAAATCTGCCCTGGAACAGCTTGGGGCTATGTCCTCTTGTCCTGTCACCAGTTGTCTGGAAGGAGAGACTGGCTACAACTACTACTGGCTACAACTACAGCTACAAATGGCTCCCACCTGGCTACAGCCTCCTGTCACATAGTTACAGAGAGTGATAATGTCAGAAGGACATGGAACTTGTTGGAGCAAGTCCAGAGGAGGCCACAAAGTTGATAAGAGGACTGGAGCATCTCCCCTATGAGGACAGGCTGATGAAGCTGGGGCTGTTCAGCCTGGAGAAGGGAAGGCTGTGTGTAGACCTCATAGCAACTTTTCAATATCTGAAGGGCCTACAAGGGAGCTAGAGAGGGACTTTGTTAGAAACTGTAGTGAAAGGACAAGGGGCAACAGGCATAAATTGAAGGAGGGGAAATTTAAACTAGATATTTGTTGCTGCCAGGAAAGGGAAAGTTCCGCGCGGGGAAGCAAGCGGCCGACTCAGTGTGAGTGATACAGCAAGCTCCAACTTTATTGTCCGACAGGCTCTCTTTTATACAATACAGGACAGGCATACAACTATCAATCGTTTATATTTGGCTAGACCATTGCTCAATTCTTGCTCGCACAATGCTCCTTGGGGGCTGTGCCCCTGTTCCCTTAGCCATTCTTCACTACTCCTAACTCATTTCAGAATAATAGCACTGAAATTATGTTCGACATACTACATTTGGAGTCTCATCCTACATTTTTGCTGGCAAGGAACATCATTTAATGCGAGTGTGGCCGGCGATGGGCAGGGGCTGTGGCCACCTCCTGGACAAAAATGCTCCTTGGGGGCTGTGCCCCTGTTCCCTTAGCCATTCTTCAATAATCCCCCTTTTTTCTTTCTGTGCAAGCAAGACTCCATGGGTCATCTTAGATATATTCTTAACAATACAGCTATATGCTAATCTAATAATGATGATTATCAGTAAAATGATGTTTAGCCATTCTCTCCGATGTGGTGCGAACATCGCCGGTTTTCCAAGGTAGCAGGGCCCGCCACACGCTTTCCTTGGAATTCCTTGCCATG
>NW_008660142.1:0-8113 GCF_000695815.1 Acanthisitta chloris
CCTGCCCCGGGGCGACCTGCGGGCCGTGTTTCTCACACGGCTGGGGAGCAGATCCTCAAGGCAGAATTAACCTCACTGCACCTGCTGCAGCTCAGAGCCTGTGCAGGACTTTCAGCGTGTGCGAGGCACCAGGCGTGTGGTCACAGCAGCGCTTGGCCTCGGTGTGTGTTGAAAGGCTTAAAACGCTGTTAAACCCTGGCAGTGTGTCAAAATCTGCTATTTCTTCCCTTCATTGTAGACTAAGGTTTAGTGATGTTATATCGAAGCTTAACAAACACACGGTTTGGGCTGTTGCTCATACATATGTGTATGATGTTTTTAATAAGTTTTTAGGTGAAAAAAAATCTGCCTGAAAAGCTGAAAATGCAAATTAATATATTATTTGCATTTAATTTTACTGTAAATTGCTTAGTGAGAAACTCTTAACGAACTCATTCTCTGAAATGCGAACATGGGGAAAAAATTAAAAGTGCTTTTAAAACCATGTTAGTTGTCTAAATTAATACTAGTGAAAGTTCAGGAAAGCTACTGCATTCAGTTCTAGCAAAATGGGACTACAGGCTAACCAGAATACAATCGTGCAATGAGAACTCTGGTATGAAAATGTGTGCAAAATTTGAGAGGATTTTTTTTCTCTCTGTTTTCCCCACCCCCACAAGACAAGCAAAGTGTTTATTTTCCCTCAGCTCTTTGAGCAAAGGGGAAAAGGATTTTCTTCTTTTCTGAACTGTAGGTGGTATAAAGCCAAGGTTGGCTGGAAGCAGAATGCTCCCTTTCGTTGTCCATAGGAATGTCAGGTTTATGCTATTCTGAATTCCAAATCTGTCTAATTAGTGGATTTGCTACTTGTCAAGAGAGCCAAACTATTAAATGTTTAAAGGCTATTTTCCAAGTCAGCATAGGACTATGTGAGCAGAGGAGGGTTGATAACTAGGTCTGTGGTGCCAGAGCACTGCCCATGCAGTAGCACAACAGATAGAGCCCAGTAACTCCCCCAAAACAGAGCTGTGGCAGTGCCTGGAGCATGTGCCACAAAGAGGCAAACACATCCCACACACAGCAATGACCACTGCATACTTGACCAGAGCATTCTGGGTTTTTTTGAGTAGTTGTCTTTTTATACAACTGACAGTAATTATTTTTTTCTTTTGTGTAAAAGTAAGGAGTTAATTTATCTCTTGGTTAAAACTTCCCATTGTTTTGGCACAGTATTTGAGCCTCTCTCCCTCTGCTTAAGGCTCTTACCAGAAGCCTCTTGGATTTGTGACATATTCTAAAACTTGAATAACCTTCCCAATCAATCTTTCATGATGCCATTTTATCATGAGGCAATTCAATATCCCAGGTTTTCTATTTTCACATAAACATAGAAATCAAAGGCACTGGAGTTGATCAGTCACACAGGTATGGAGGTAAGCTATAAAATAAAATTTCCCTTGTGCTCTTTCTGTCTTTATCCTATGAATGTGTACTGACTTCAGAGCAATTATTTAGGATTTTCATTAGTATGAAGGAGGTCAAAATTAGAGCTGTGGATTTTAGAGTGTATTAAGCCACTTAAGTCAATAGGAGTTGGTCTTTGATTTCAATAGGGCTGTTTTTTATCCAGAAAGATGAAACAAATAGATCTTGTAATTCTTGTCTTGAAACATCCAAAGTCATATGAGCTGCACATAATATGTCTTAGCAACTCATCATCAGCAGCCAAATATACTAAAAAATAATAAATTTGAAGTCTATAGAATGTTGCTTTTGCTATGTGTATATGTGCACACATGTTCATAAACATGTGGTATGTGTGTGCCCAATGTATGAACTTAATATAGTCCTATCTGTTAACCTTAAGGATAGTTCATGCAGCTCTCCCTAACACAGTCACTGTAGTGAGCAAAAGGGCCCATGTTGTTCAAAATTACTATTTTTGCCCTTTTGCTGTTTTATTTGGGGGTTGTTTGGGTATTTTTGAGGGGTTGGTTGGTTGGTTTAACCTGTAACACTTTTTGCCATTTTAGTTCACTTGGAGTTTTTTTATAAAATTAAAGGGAAAAAAGAATGTAAATAGTCTCTTTTTAAATAATGGACTTGGTTGTCTTATGTCCCTTGTTTCAGTATGCACTGAACTGTGTTTCAGGCTATCTACAGAACCACCTTTTTTCTTTTTGTTGGAGATACCTTTATTAGGTTATTGGAAGAATAAACTGAGTACAAAGTAGACAGGCAGAAAGACTCCTTTGTCCTCTCCACCAGATATCTGCTGCGAACTGTCCTTTTGCTGTGTTAGTGAGTTCTGAGTTGCTGAGTGTTAAGCCTGAATTCAAATCACAGTGAATGGATGGTGGCATACAGGAGAATCAAGTCTGAATTTTTCTCAAGAACTTCTGTCAGGCTTTCAAGGAGCTTCTCTTGACTTACAGTGGTGGTGGTGTCATGAACAGCAGGATTTGCTTCTTTGACATCACTGCACCTATTCTTGTCTTGCTAGAGTAACACTTGACATTGCTTTATGGGATTCAGCAGGTTTTTGAGGATCTTGTTATAGACAGGAACCAGTCAGCTAATTTTAAGCAATCTTTGATACTTGCTGCAGAACACTGAGAATTTAAGAAAAGAAGGGGGGGAAGAAAGCTCAGGACTCACCACACTTGCATTTATGGTGAAGCTGTAAATACCATAGTAAGCAGCCTTGGGGGAAAAAAGGCTCAGGACTCGCCACACTTGCATTTATGGTCAAGCTGTAAATACCATAGTAAGCAGCCTAACACAATGGGATCTTTATGGCAGGTATTCACACTTAATTACTATTTTTCAGATGAATGCCTTTTTTATTTGTTACAGACTTACTGCATTGATTAATGTTTGCAGCACAAAAATTTGTATTAATGCCTTTTTTATTTGTTGCAGACTTACTGCACTGATTAATGTTTGCAGCACAAAAATTTGCTATAAAGTAGAGGAAAGCTTTCTTCAACGAAGATGTATTTTTTGCAAGGCTGTTTTCTGCCAGATTTGTTTGTCATTTCTTATCCCTCTAAACGTGCAACTTAATCGTTATCTGTTCCCTCAAAGGCAAATTTCATAGATATGTATGTTGCCTCTGTTGCTAGATAATCTTTCTAAAAGCTTCAGAGAGACAAATATGCTGTTAAGATGGTTTCAACTATCCAGTTCTGTCAATTGGAAGGCAGCTCAGATAGGTATGCAAGTTATTTGCAAGTGATGAAACCCCTTTTGTAGTTGAGAGCTGAAGTAGGAGACAGGTAATGTGTTTCCTGGCCAGAACATGTTACTCAAGAGTGTAACAGTAGCCAGGATAGCATTCGGTGAAAAAATACCTGTTCTTTCTCTTCAAGCCTCAGCTATCAAGAGGTGTCTGTGGTGGTGTTTTATTGGTTGGGTTTCCTTGTTTTTTAATGGATTTCCCTGTGTCACAACTGCTTCAGCTTCGAAATTTGTATAGAAGTTCAGTAAGTTGGTCAAGGTTTGATGCAAAGGGGGAGATAGGGGGAAGGAGGTTAAGTGGTGTTTGATTACAAATCACAAAATCAGTCAGGTTGGAAGGGACCAAACTGGGTCATCTGGTTCAACCTCCTTGTTTGAGCAGGGTTAGGTTACCATTCTTTTATATTTATATTTATTTATATTTACTTAGATGCATATTCATCTGTCCAGCAGAAAGACAAGTCTCCTAGCAATGGTAAAACAAGTTGACTTTCCTGAGACACCAACCAGTTATTATAAGGCAGCCTACCTTTGTGTTAGAAATGTGTTGTATAGCCAAAGCTTTAATTAGCAAATAAATATAATCTGCATCTTGTTTATTGTATGGTTACAAAAACTGCCAATAACTTTGTATTTCTTATGGTTTGAGTCTAACAGTTGTGTTAGCCAATATTATTCATGTGCAGAGGGTCAGGCATGTTTACGGTCGATTTTCATTACAAAAGCTGCTTTCAGCTGGAGTAGGCTTAAGTCTAAACTGAATTGGCATTTTGGCCCTAATACTTGTGTCAAGTGTTAAGCTGTGCCCCAGAGAGTACATTACCTCATGATGGCTTTAGATTCCTTTAGAAAATGGATACCTCCACTATCTTGCTAATAAGATAGCTATAATTAGTTTCCAGTTTTGTAAGACTTTATTAGTGTTTTAGAAATACAGGGCAAATAACTGGTATAAAATGTGACATGGTTTTGAAGTTGGTGTAGTTACCCTGTTTCAGAGGAGCTACATGTATCAGAGTCAGGTGCTTGGAGAGCCTTTGCACTCTAGTAGAAAATTACATATTCTTTCATTGTCTTAACTGCAGGATACTTGGTGCTTATCTAAAGCAGCATCCTCCAAAATGGATCACTTGGCAAGTTGGTACACACAGTATCATCCTCTTCAGGCTTTGGAAGAAAAATGCATACAGTTTGAACTGTTCATGCTTACTTCTGTTAGCTAGGAAACCCCCACTTCCAAAGTCTGAGGGGTGAAAATGCTGTTGTCTAAAGCTTTTGATTATAATTCAGTAGCACAAGAGCTTTTCTTCCTGTAACTGAAATGTTAGGAAGCTTTTTCAAGGTCATGTGCTGAATGGTTGACATCTGTTAAGGCTTGTTTTGGCACTTTCTATTGAAACTCTATTCATCCCCTTGATATGGTAGTTATATTTCCATTAGAAGGGGGAGGGTTGTGTTTTTGTTTGTTTGTGTGTGTTGTTTTGTTGGAGGGTTATTTAGGGACAATAATATTAAATTCAGGTGGGTTGGTCAAATAACCAGTGATTTCCTGACATGTTGTGCTGGTGTTACTGAAAATGCATAGAATGTTTTTGTGTAAAGTTGCTATCTATGTAATCCTTGGGGCAGCTAGAATTAATAACAACTTGGTGAGATTAAAAGTTCTCTAGTCATCTCCTCCTGTTAAAGAATAAAATTTATTTATTACATGCTCATTTGAGAAGGGGCATCAGGACAGGCAATTACTAAACAAAATAATCAGGTCTTTATACTCATTGTGCCTTATCCATGTCACACACAGTGAGTATTTTATTAGTAGTAATAATGTTCTTTACAGAAGGTCATTCAAGAATGGACAGTCACTTTGCTAGGTGCTGTAGCTGCGAAAGGAGACGGGTCCTGCTCTGCACAGTTTCTAGTCAAACAGCCAAAGCCTGAGAGGAATAAAAATCAATCTCAATAAATAATATGATGTCAGTTAACTTACAGCACTACTAGCTTGCATTTTTACTGCATTTGTCAGTATGTTGCACTACTAACATGGTAAAATAATACACACAGTCACACACACAGAATCCCTCCATACTCAAGGGAAACCATTCAATATCTCTCCACATTTTAGTGTGTTTCACGCCGTTCATTATCTCTCCACATTTTAGTGTGTTTCACAGATAAGATTTCTGATACTCTCCTGTACCTTTATCTAAGTAAATAAATTGTAAAAGTAAGTTTCTATAGATTTTTACTTTGCTGATTGCATCATTTGCATTGCAACCACTCAAGACCTCTTGTATTGTTCCCAGTTCTTTTCACAACAAGTGGGACTCCTGGAGCAAAGCACAGAGTCAGATTGCTCCACTTTCATTGCATCAGGCTGTGTTGGGGTTTTTTTTCATCAAAATGCTATATACAACTCAAGTCTTAATGCTGAATGGAAGTATTTTAACATTCCCTTCCATTATGTATTGCTAATCCTGTTACCTATGTCTTAATAATTAATCTTAGAGTTGCTCATACTCAAGCTATGCTGTTATCAAAAAAGACCCAGTCCTGCTGGGACAGGAATAAAATGTGATTTTGCTTTTAAATTCAATAGCAGCAGAGGGATGCCTTCACTTTTTGTAATTTTCTACTGTTACTGTCTTTTTTTTATTCATGGCTCTTGTTTCTTCATGGCTTTGGTTCTTCAGGAAATTTATGTAACAGTGGTCCTGATACCAAGACCTGTGGCACTCCCCCCTATTAATCTTATCCTGTAATAAGAATTGTCTGTTTATTTCTTTCCTTTGTTTTATGTCTCAGCCATTTTTTTTATTCTGTTGGGGCTTTGCTTTTCACCCATGGTTACCAAGTTGCCTTAATAGCCTCTTGTGATGAACAAAATGCCACCTCTATAAATCTTTCTGTCTCAATTCATCCACTGTTTCAGTAGATCTGACCTTGAGAAGTTGTACTTGAGCTTTGAGGGCCTCCAGATATTTAACTTCTCTCCTGTACAAAATGTGGCCATATCCCAGGCAGCTGTGTATTTGTGGACAGTAGAACACAGCAGTGTCTTCTCCTAACCTGACTAAACCTACAAGCTCCTACCTTCCTTGCTTTCTTTGAAATTCACCTACTTCCAGCCTGGTGGTGTTTTATTCCTTAAAAAGACTGAATACCATGCAAATGTTGGTTTAAAGGCTACTAATAAATGCTGCTGTAACCTAAATTGCAGTAGTTCCTCATGCCTTCAAATGGGGGGAAGGGAGGTACTAATTCCTAAACTTTTTTCAGTTCTAATGTTTATGCAAAGTACCTCCAGCACAGAGAGTGATAGAAAATCCTCATTATGGGGGGAGAGGGGAGAGAAAAGGGAAGCCAAGCAGTTTCATAACTGTAAGGTCTGTTTCTCATTCTTAATGCCTGAATGGAAGTGCTTTGCATTCTAATGCATGCTCTTCTAAGCTTGAATGTGCAATGGGAGAGGAGGGGCTACAAGAAATGTTATTTGTCTTGGAAACCTTGAGAAAATGCCTTTTAAATTCCTAGATGATGTGAAGAAAAATAAGCATTTAATCAGAAACATTCTTTATTGTTCTGTTTTAGTCTGCACTAGGGGTGGCTGCATTGCTGCTGTCCTTCAGACTCATGGATGCAGTGGGGCATGGCAAGTCTCAGACCTTGCAGTGTGATGTGATAGTGCAGGAGTAAGATCTGTCATGATTCACAATTGCACTTACTCTGCAAGTAAAGGGCACTGTCAAAAATTAGTCGTCAGCTTGAATGTTGTCTTGAATTGGTATCTTACCGTGGTGAATTATTGTATGTACATTTTCATCTTGTAAAGCTATGAGTCACTATATCCACAGTTCTTTATGATTTTTCCTATAATATTATCTTTACAATATTTTAAGTGGTTTTAAATTATTGATCTCATGTTCAACTACACTTCTTAAATTTGCTGTCCCTCCATATAACTGTATGTTGATTATGCTGAATATGAAACTATTTACCTTGCTTAATTTTAAGTCAGTCTTCCACAGCAAGAGTGATTATGTTGATGTTCTACTGAAGTACAGAGTATGGGCTTATATTACTTTTCTTTTGATAATTTTTTTTTTTTTTTGTGAAAGTTGTTTGGAGGAGGAAAATGTTGTCACGGATCTGTCTCATTTATTTTGAGGTATTTCCAAATGTTTAATGTTGTTAATCAATTAATGTCATCCTTAGAGTAGTTTAAGGACATGTGTTAAAGGGGAGGAAAATAAAATTTTCATTCAGTGTACTTATTTGCTATACATAGTAAATATCCTTATTAGTTATGAAGTTAAAAGTTCTATCGAGGTATGCTAAGTACTGGAAGCAATTTCAATTGAGTTAACAAAGGGAATAGAATGAAAATAATTTAAAACTGGTTCACACCAGCAATTCTTCGTGCACTATTAACTGCTAAGATCTAGTCACAAAACATTATTCTGAGGAGAAAAGGTTTAGTGAACCCTAGAAATTGGATTTGATTTATGCCAGAAAATCTGCCTTTTCACTGCTTGAGATTTCTATGGAAGGAAGCCACAGTCTTTTACCAAATGGTTTCTAAGGTAACATCTTATAGCAGAGCATCTGAAACCAATTTGGTTGTTAATGAGAAATAGTTCTCACGGTGGTGGGAAAGTGTGGAGTGAAAGAAAAGGCTTCAAGATCTGGCAGTTTGTCTGTAAAGGCATTTAAATAAATGTGTGCTGCTGCTCTGCTTATGAAATTTCTACTTGAATTACACATTCATAATTGCCTTGCAAATGTGCAGGTCTCTCCGGATTTTGTGGAGAACTTCTGCATGATTAAAATATTTGTATACTACAGCTGAATACTTTAAATAGCTGGCACTTTGCCAGTGGAAATCTCTTTACTCCTG
>NW_008660142.1:8136-13080 GCF_000695815.1 Acanthisitta chloris
CTATCTCTGCTGCCAGAAATAGATGGGTGAGTTGGTGCCATATCAGAGCAATCGCATCCCACTGGTGTTAGTTGCTACTTGCAGACTTTCTGGGATTGTCATGAGACACATTCTGAGAAGTTGCTCTTACACTTGCCTTCTTTTCTAAGGTTCTGACTAGATAAATGGTAGGTCAGTGAACAGAAGTGTGTGGTCATTTTACAGTAGATGATCTGAATATCCTTTACAGTCAGAGCCTCTTTGGGATGGAGGGAATAGAGTGCTTCTGTCAACAGTGGCTCATTGCCATTTCTTCCTTCCTCTCAGGAAGAGAGAAAACTAGCAATTCTGGCTTCCCTTTCCCTGGATACATAATAAACACGTAATGGCTCTCTCCTACCCTTTTGCCCTGCAGCAAGGCTGTATTCCTGCGTTTTGTTTCACGCTGCCTGTGGAGACTTGCCTGAGTCGAATTGCAGAGTTTAAAATCAGCTTGCTTACTTCTTGCTCACATTAGTGAATTCTGTGAGTGTATTCCAAGTCACACAGGAGAAAAACAGTCCCAGAGTGACACCTTTGCACTAAGCAATTGATCACATTTAGCAAACAAACAAACAAATAAGAAAGAGAAACATTGTCAAAGTACAACTCATACACTAAAACTAAAAAAAAAGTATATAATCCAGTTAACTTTCACAGAGGCAAGAGAAACTTTCCTTAAATGACTGAGTTTTAGATAAACCTGTGTGCTGCTTTAATTGTGACCAATTACAGACCCATTGGTTATATAATGAGTCTGCTCAGTGCCTTTCTGTTACCTTGGATGTTGTCCTACCAGTTCTTCCAGAAGCCCATCATCTCTCTGGGTTCCATTCCCACAAGGGCAGCTGCCCTGTGTTATATACACATATATGCCAGTCTTAGACTCTGAATAAAATATCCAAGTTATTTCGTAAAATTAATTGTGATTAAATTTAGATTCCATAACTTGAAACACTCCCTAGTCACCTTATGAAAATTGTGGAGTATAATAATAGCTTGACAGTGAGGTTGACTTT
Organism: Acanthisitta chloris; assembly: GCF_000695815.1. Taxonomy (NCBI): domain Eukaryota; kingdom Metazoa; phylum Chordata; class Aves; order Passeriformes; family Acanthisittidae; genus Acanthisitta; species Acanthisitta chloris. The sequence goes on from NW_008660142.1 coordinate 9,174, forward strand.
GATTTTGCCTGCTGCAGAGGAAAGCCCTGCACTCTGGGAGAGGCAATGCCATGAGGACTTTGTCATGTGATGCCCCACAGGATTTTCAGAGTAACTGGCCCTGTTAAGGTAAAACTGTGCCAAAATATGGCAGTAAGAACACTTGGGTTCTACTGCTGTGATTATAGAAAGTTGGTGTGATTTTATCTGCTTGTCTGAGAGCAGCTCTAGGGATGGTGTTGGGGACATAACAGAAAGAAAAGCTCCAGGAGACAAGTTCGTGGAGAAGATCTTTCTGATCATTTGTTGGTTGACTTGAGCACAACTGTGATTTTAATTTCTCTTTTAATTTTATAAAAGCACTTGCTAAGTCAAATAATTTAACTGCTGCTGCTAAAGGGGGAGCTTTTTTTTCCCATCCCTTGCCTGAAATTTAGTGAGTTTTCCCCTCTGGGGAGTTATTCAAGTTCATGAATTATTCTAAAACTGTACTTTCATTTCTTGGCCATTTAACAATCTGAATCAGCTTGTCAGAGGATCATATGCATACAGAATTAGGAGGAGGAGGTGAGACAGTAAGCAAGGACAGCAAGTAAGGGTTGTCCTCTCCTATTCCATAGAAGAGTTGTGTGGTTTTGTGAATGGAGTAGCAATAAACCTTGAAATATGTTAGATGGTCATTTGCACTATGTATAGTCAACATTTTATGTTTTATCATCGAATTTGCTCATAAGGTAATTAGAAAATCAAACTATATCGACACAAAACAATTGATATATGCATAAGATGCATTAGGTAATGTTGAAATAGTAGAAACTAATAGAACAAGGTCTTTCAAGTCTATTATGGTATACAGTACTAGATCTACACAATGAGTATGTAAACATTGCTAAAAGGATGTTTCAGCTTTTGCTTTTAAGAGTTCTTTTCTTAAATGGTTATTTGGAGTTAAAAGATCAGCCAAGGAGTGGTCATTTTTGCAGGTGTTTTGTTTGTCAACTGTTGTGATTTAATACTGAGTACTGATGTCAGAAGATCATTAGTCTCTGATGTGATCTCTAAATATTCCGGCTGCAGTTTCACTAACAGGAACTTTTCTAATGTTATTCCACTGAATTCAAGTAGCCAAAGTTATTCATGTCACAGAACATTTTTATAGATTCAGGTAAATAATCATTTCGCATTTCACAAAGACACACATCTCCACAAAGGAATGAAGAAAGCAGGGAGAGAAAGTAGGTCCTGGTTCTCTTTTGAAAAGCTCTTGGTGCTTTGGATCTCTGTCTGTAGTTCCACAGCTTCCGTGAAGGAGAGCAGAAAGTTTAATGAGGCTGAGAATCAGCTGAGATGGAGCATAAATCTGGAGGGGGTGGACAGTGGCTTGGTAGTTGTTTTCCATGTTTGGTGGGGTTGGGGGCGGGGGAGGTTGTGTTGGTTTTGTAGTTTTGAGGGGTTGGGGGAGGTGTTGCTGGCTGAGGTGTTGGGGGTTTTGCTTCTCCTGTAGCAACTGCTCTGTGAACAGGATTCTGTCTTCCTAATAATCGTTGGAACTTCTTATGGGTTGTCAGAGCATGTTTCTCATCCCAGTTTTGATAGCAGCATTCTTCAGCATACCCAGAAACTGATGAGTAACCGTGACAAAATAACAATGTAACTAATTACGCCTAGTTTTCAATGGATTTGTGTCCTTTGACCTACTCGTATTTTTCACTGCAGTATCCTTGTCCCTCGCAACCACCAATTTTCACAAAATCTGTAGGAATGTAATTATCTGGGACATTTTCAGATCTGTCAATTATGAGTTAGTTCAGTTAGGGAGAGAACAGCACTATTTCCCTAGGAAAACAAGTTAAAATACTAGCTAAAAAAAGGGAGATTTTCCAGGCTTATTTATATTTTACATCATTTCTTAAAAGGAATTCCTGTTCTTTATTAGAGAATTCTAGAACAAAAATATATCAATTCAGCACTTGTAGAAAGAGCAAGTGGAGGGAATGCTTGCTAGTCCTATTAGTTTGAAATGAGAGATTGGATTTTAAATATACTTTTACAGTGTGAACTACCTCTGTGAGCAAAGGTTAATCCCAAACATGTAAGAATTAATGTATTCAAATAATGTTAAGTTTGGATTTCTAATGCTAAAAAAAAAGATAGAAATTTCAGTCGCTCCACCTTCTTTTGTCATCCTTGTGCATCTGTAAATTGTAACATATTTAAGCACATGAGTAAACACAAGAACACTATCATCTGAAGTCTAGAAGCTGTTACATTAGCATAATTAACTTATCAACCTGTTGTTCGTGATAAGTTGGCTTGCAAAGTGGTAATATTGAATAATTGTTAAGCTTTCTTTTTAATTACTGTTTAGTGCACCAGGACTGTTGTAGTTCATTTTTAGGCATAGAAATTGAGATAATTCCCTCCAGCCTGATCTTGCTGTCTGTATTTCCTGTGTGACAAGTGTGCATGCCATCACTGAACGGGGAACAATAACAAAATTATTCTGGATTTTCCTTCTTTCCCACTCTCTTCCTTTAACTTAAAGGGTTAAATTTAAAAAAACCAAGTTGTTTGTCCTAAATGTTCTTGCTGCAATCCATTATGCATGAAAAGAGTCTGAGTCCATTTGCAAGACCTCTAAATGAACTCCATTCATTCCGTGCTTAGAAATGTCCATTCAGCCAGAAACAGACACAATAGTTACAACCTCATTTATTTGGCACCAATACCAGCTTATTAGAAGTGAAGGGCTTGTTATGAAAAAGTATAGTAATTTTTCTATGCTAGTTATATAATTATTTAATAAAATTCCTTTAGGGTTTGGATAATGTAAAATTGCATATATTCCTTGCCCATCATTGCAGTGTAGTAGCCTTGCATTCATCTAAAATTCTCAAACATTCATGAAGATCTTGAAATAGCCATTTCAAAAATGTAAGTTGACTTAGTTTGACTTATTTTCATGTAAAAGAAGTTATAGAGGCATCTATTTCTAGTTGACTCAGAAATTAAGCCAATTAGTAATTATAATTAGCAGCTATGGGAAAAAATAAATTTAAAACTTTATCTTTTAAAACATTAAAACTTTGTTTACGTTTGGAAGTTAAATTACTGATGAGAGGCATGTAGAAATTGTAGGAATTTGGTACTATAATTTCATCAGGTTAAAATCCATGAAGATAAGTCAAGAATTCACTACTCCACGTTTTGTTGGTCTTAAACATAGAGTGGAAATTGTGATCAGCAGAATGTTGTGAGCCTCAGGTGTACAGGTACCGTATCAGACCGTATTATATCGGAGTTTAAATGACTTGGAGTGTTGAGCAAGGCTCATTGGCTTCCCTTCTAAGATTAGGAATGAACAAAAATGATAAGCATTTAAGAGAACAAGGCTTGCCTTACATGCAAGTAGGATTTTTTAAGTTCTCCTCATTCTTGGGGCCTACACAGGAGCCAGAGAGAGACTCTTTGTTAGGAACTGCAATGATAGGACAAGGGGTAATGGATTCAGAATAAAGAAGGGGAAGTTTAGGTTAGATATTAGGAAAATGTTTTTTACTATAAGGGTGGGGAGACATTGGAACAGGTTGCCTGGGCATGTGGTGGCTGCCCTGACCCTGGCAGTATTCAAGGCCAGGCTGGATGAGGCTTTGAGCAACCTGCTCTAGTGGGGAGGTGTCCCTGCCCATGGCAGGGGGTTGGGACTACATGGTCTGTAAGGTCTGTTCCAACCCTTAAATTCTATGATCCTGTGTGTGCAAAAGTCATGCAGCCTCCCATGGACATTCTTGCTCCAGTTCAGGTGTGAGAGGCTCAAAGGAGGATTTGTGTCCCTCTCCTGGGAGGTTGGGTGGCCATATGCATGTGTTAATGTCGTAACGTGCAGGTTGTGTTTGATGTAGAAATAAATATTGTGTTCAGAGGGAAA
>NW_008660142.1:13161-13461 GCF_000695815.1 Acanthisitta chloris
TTGCCTGTTCATGACTATACAGGGCCCTTTTGAAGTTGGTGATGGAGCTGTTTGCATGCTGAGTATTGTTTATGGCTCTAGGGCCTGTAAGTACTAATCAGCTTGGAAGGAGGTGATTTTGGTGGCTGACTGGAACTGACTGAGCATTTCCTCTAACAAACTGTAGAAAATACTGTTTGTGGGAAGTGAGGGTGAATGGGTGAGGGGCTCATGGCAGGAAAAACAACTAACAGGAAAGGGTAAGTAGAAACATCATCCTCCTTGCTCTCAACCAGTTCTTTATCTGACAGTCCTCCTGCT
>NW_008660142.1:13490-19489 GCF_000695815.1 Acanthisitta chloris
CCCCTTGACATGCTAAATACATGTCCAGTGAATACCTACACAATGAGAGTAACAGCACTTTGTTACTGGGACTCCCTGCATGGCCATTCTGTAACTCTTGTGTAGGATTCCGTTGTTTGGGTTACTGCTGAGCTTGACATCATGTGAATTGCACCTGCAGTGTGGCCTGGTCTGGGATTGTACAATGCAATAATAACTTGAAACTACCAGGAGTTCAATAGAGTAAAGTTTTCAGGATATGTTTTTCACAAAATAAAATGGGTTTAATGTTGACTTGGAGTTTTTTTAAATATACATGTTCATCTGTAAATGTTATGCTTCTATGTGAAAATTAAGAGACATATACAATTTTCCAGAAAGTGTTTTCTCTTTATCATTTCCAGCTTGACTCCTTAAATCACTTCTTTACAATTAAGTGCTGTTGATATATGATTTTGATTAAGTTTTTTCTAATCAGCATCAACATTCTCCCACTCCATGTATTTTCTCAGCCTAGAGATCTGTCAATTCCCATTTCTTTACTATTAGGAAATGAATATTGAATAAGAAGGATCTGTGACGATATATGTAAAAAAAACAAAAAGGAAAAAAACTAAAAAGAATGACAAAATATGTCCCTCATAATTCACCACTGACAATTCACTTCTGCTTTTGTTCATTTAGGCACTTCCCACCAAGGTGGCTATTCCCATGAGGCAGTGGTCCATGCATTGCAGCACTGTGGCATTCGTCACATCGACACAGCAAAAAGATATGGCTGTGAATGTCTCCTGCAAAGGGCCATCAGAGAGAGCGGCGTGAAGCGAGAGGACCTCTGGATAACCACCAAGCTGTGGCCCAGTGATTATGGCTATGAGAACACACACAAGGCCTGCTTGGAGTCATGTGAAAGGCTTGGTGTTGAGTATCTTGGTATGAATCCATACATGTAGCTCATTTATTGTGCCTGCTATCTGAGTACTTGCAAAGGTGAATGAATTCCTGAAAAAAACCATACAGAAACCAAATTCTGCCTTTATCTACACATTTGCAGGTTTCATTTTGTTTGTTCTGTAGGCAATTGACATTCATACAATTGAGAGCACAGAGTTTTTTCTTGTTGCAAATGTTTTAAAACAGATCAACATGTTTTGTAAAGGTGTACTTCATTCTTAAATTATTTGAGGAACAAGTATGTGAGATTTATATATTTTGCTAAAAATAGCCAAAACCTATGAATCAAGGATTCAGAAATTTTCCAATAATACATTGAAAACAGGGTGACAAAAATGCCTGGTTTCTTCTGTGGTCTGGTTTCTTTTTGCAAGGAATGAGAGTCCTTTTGAAAACATATTTTGTGGTTCTATTAACTTCTGGCTACTGCCTTTGGTTTGGTCTGTCTAATGCAATATACTTTGGGGAAAATTTGGAATTATCTACAAGACTTTAGAAAACTAAAACTAAATCTAACTAATACTGATGCACTTTTAAATTTATCCTAATCATGAACTTCTTGGAGTCAAAGATGTGATATTAGACAAAGGTATTAGGCAAAGAGCTGCAGTAGTGGTGCCAATTAATTCTTTGCAGTAGGTCATAGGAGAGGAAGTACCTGATAAAAATAAACATGATTTATTTTTAAATGTTTTTGCTTCTTCTTCCCTAGCTGGAGCAATGAGAAGACAGTGGAGGTAGAGGAAGATGAATTTGAAGTAATAAATTAAAATAATGACACTGATGGAGATAGTGTTTATGCTGATAATCAAGAAATAATTGATCTAACCATCGGACATTATTTGTCAGTGTCCTGAAAACCTTCATTTTGCTTCATTCCTCACCCTGTCCCCCTCTTAGCAACAAATAAACTTCAATGAGGAAGTGAACAGCTTTTGTAAGGTACGAATTTCCCTGAACTAATGACTTTAATGGCACCTGTGCTGTATTCACTGGCTTCTTTTGCTTGGGTACTGTGCAAGATAAACAGGAAAGAACCTGTAGCTGTTGAAGACTGGGATACTGTTATGTACATCTTTGGCTCGATTCTTTCTGAAAATGTATCCCTTAACTTCCTCCACAGGTACAGAATAATGCAAAAGGAATTAAAGTATCTTTTTGCATGTCCTGTGCAAATAGAGGTCACTGCAATGAGACATTCATAAAGAGTGTTTCAAGGTCTGACTTTCTCCTTTAAATTGAGAAATAACATGTTTCCTCCTCTCTGCTTTCTGCTTGTAATATTTTGTCTTTGCTTTCTTTCTTCTTCTGCTTGCTCAGGCACTGGTGCTGAATGTCGATGAGAGGAAAACTTGACTCACTTCCAGGAAGTCATTTTCAGTGATTCCTTTCAGTCCTGTGAGTTGTTTTATTTTCTCAGGTAGTAGGTTGATTGGAGTAGATGCTCACACAAATACTGAGTTTACATATTTCTGCTAAGCAGAAATACCCGAAAGAAGGAAAAGAATATCTGAAAGCAAGAAATTCACTAGTGCTATCACCATGTGAGTGAATCCTTGGAGTGGCATAAACAGAACTTCAGTTTGTCAGATGTGTTCTGATCTGAGACTGCTTTTGCTCATATTACTAAGGCAAATTAAGGAGTATTACAACTGCCTGTGCAATTTGTCGCCATATTAATGTCTTTATAAAACATTTGTGAGTTTTTTTTAATACCCTCACTCATCTTCCCTCCTTTCTCACTTTTCTTCCACTGATATGGAGGTGTCTGAAAAATTTATAAAGCTTTTCCTGAACCACTTAGTCTGCCATAATGACCTAAATCAATGCAGGTTTCAGCATCCTTCAACTTGACATTTTGTGAAGTATGATGGCTTTGGAAATACTTCACATGCAGGTTACTGATCTGTCAATGACCCTGGTGACCTCCACAACAAGGATAGGATGGCAAGTGGAGTAACAGTTTTGGCTACTTGTGTTTAATCTCTGTTGGATCAACTCAACAAACCATTTCTGTTAAGCACAGTATGATCTGCACTTCTGTGTAAGAGATAAAGTCAAGTTCTATGTTTGGTGCTGTTTATGCTGCTGGTCTAGACCCTTAGAGGAGATACAATACCTGGTGAGTTTCATGGGGTTCATGGAAAGCATCGTGCCTTAGGGAGTCCTGTACCTCCTGTCTGACAGCACTCAGCTGGAAGGTGCTGCTGGAAGGATTTTCAAGCAAAAAGGGGCAGTACCTTGAAACATGAACTTTTCAGGTTTTTCAGTAATGCTTAGAGTAAGAACTTTGTGTTGGAAATTGAAGCTTATCACAAGTCTAACAAAAGTAATTAGAATGCAGAAAATTGGTTTGAATATATAGTTATAACCAAGAACCAAGCTCAGATATCCTAGCTCTATTCTCATTCATATCTGCATTTTGTGTCCTTTTTCTGCTGCCCAGTCTGTACCACAGAGAGGACATAAAATCCATGGCAAAAAGAGACCTGGTAATAACAGGGTAAATTGTGTCCAAGCTTATTTAGGAAAGCTAATTCCTTACTTACAAGCATGTGTTAATCCTGGTAGTTTTTCTGTGAAATAGGACTGTGAAATAATAATCAGAACAAATCAGAATTTCCTCATTTGATCCTGTGATATAACCAGATATGTGGGGGTTCACAACCTTTCCATAAAGATGCATAGTTTGTAAAGAAAACAGAAAGATCCTAAATAATATATCTGATATAAGATATTGCTGTTGGAGGGAAAGTTAGTAATTCAGAATACTGTAAAAAGAAAAAGCTGCAGGAGCCTTGGCAGCTAAATATGTAGCTAAACTCTTTGTTCCTGTGAATTTTCTTGAGGATCCTTACAGAGTTCATCCATACAGACTGAGTTAGAGACCTGGGAAATAATCTATCAGGAACTAGTAAGTCTGTGCATTATCAGTATATAGAATGCAGCTGTTCTGACAGACTTACTGTTGAAAGCAGTCACAGCTTTTTAAGATAAAAAATGTTCCATGTGAAATATTTGTTACGAAGCCTTTTCAATAAACTCCTTTTCAGGCAAATGGTACTAGGAGAGCAGTTTTCCAGCATTTTATTTGGATTGGTAGATTATATATCCATGAGATGCTGGAAACTTGTATTATTTGTGGGCAGTGGTTGTAACAGATACTCTGCTCTTTGCATTTTCTAAATGTGGTCCTCAACTAGCAGTCACAGTAAACCAGTACGAAATGGCAGCAAATCTTACAGGTTTGGCAGGAGCAGAATACATTCCTTGGGATTGGATCAAACCTCCCAAATAACTTCTTGAATGTGATTTGTGGGTTACCAAATTCATAAACAATTTTATTTTCTTTTTGAGTTTTTCCCATTCAGGCAAATCTAACCTATTACCAGTCCCCAACTGGAGCTGGACAAATGCACTATTGGCATATTCAGTGTAATAGATGAATCACATGAAATGGGTGTATGATCATAATTCAGATTCTGGATTGCTTCAAAACATTTTGGAGGTTGTTTCACATTAATCCGTGTTCAGTAGGACAAAACACAAACCAAAATGAAATAGATTGGATGGGAGAGATAAATACATTGTGTACGTACTAAGTGCAGTAACTATTGAGAAAAGCAGGGAAAATACAATCACTGCATTAAAATAGCTGCAAAACATTAGAAAAGTGCACTTTTGCTTTTAGGTTTGCTATAAGTCTTCTTCAAAATTAGCTTTGTTTTAGTGAATTTTGACTTTATGTGAGGAATTTGAGTAGAATTGCAAACTTTTATTTCGATGACAACATGTTGTTGGCTTTTAAATGTGTACAATGTCCCTGTACTTTTCAGTTAAGAGGAACTGTGTTGATTGCAGGTGCTGCAAACCACTAATAAGCCATTCTATTTTAAATGTCTGTGTGAAAGCAGTACACACGTTAGTTTTAGTTTTCCTGCAGCACTGTGCATTGACATTTAAATGAACTTAAGACCTTTGCTTACCACTGCACCATTACAGCTTGATTGTCTGCAAAGGATGTTTTAAAAAGCTGTTAAATACAAAATCTGTTTGTGAATGTTTGGAGGGTTTATTTCTTCTTTCTCAAGTGCATCCTGATATTGTGAATCATTGTGGATTTTTTTTTTTGTTTTAAGTTAAGATCATTTAAAAAAATACATCATTGGAAGACACCTGAAGGTATTGCTGAATCTTTCCCACACTACGAGGCACAAACCCATCATTCTCAGCAGATAGAAATGTAGTCTGTTCTTAAAAACCTCCAGCGATAAACTTACACATTTCTTGATGGCTAGAACCTTAAGCTATTTCAATAAATGATTTAAAACTAGTTTCTCACCTCCAAAATGAATTTGAAAGAGTTTGTGTTCTCGTAGTCCCCCAGGAGGGCAAATATTTGAAGCAAAAGAAGGTGTGTGTAGGTGTAGGGTGTGAATGTGTGTACAAATAAAGATGAAATCACAGAGGTTGGTTTGTGAGGTGCTTACTGTTTTTGTTGGCCTAGAGGTATCATGGAAAGTTTTCTAACAGAAGCAGATCCTTGCTGTGCTGTGCTGCTTTATGCATGACTGGCAGAGAAACTATTCTACTCTTTATCTGTGAGATAAGGTACCTTTGCCCCACATCTTTCTTCTTGCAGTCAGGAGGACTGTTCTTTGTGATCCAGTAGATGCTTTCTAGCCCTAAATATATATATTCCTAAATCTGGAATGTTGTGAATGTTTCTTTATTTCAAGAAAAAGCCTAAATTAGAAAAACATAATAGGATGTTATGGACATCACATACTTGGTAACATCTCCTTCCCAAAATAAAGGACCAAGAGCCTCAGAAACTAATACAGGGAAAGGTGGTGTGTTGCATTTTTTTAAATGCCCAAGGCCAGAGATCTTTCAGTTATCAACTCTGTTAACAGTCTTTCTTCTGAAAGTGCTTCAGTTTCTTGGGCTGACTACAATGCATCTTTGTATATGGAAATCCATGATGTAGCTGTTTCTGTGAGCATTTGCAGTCTGTGGTGTCTAACTGAATAGTCAGGCATTTGGAAAAATAGCTATTGGTGAAA
>NW_008660142.1:19501-49028 GCF_000695815.1 Acanthisitta chloris
GATTATTTTTATGACATGTTTCTGCATAGTTAAGCAGTTCTTATTAGTCTGGTTTGGAGAAAATAGCAAGCATCAATTAAAGATAGATAATTCTTCCATTTTTACTTGAGATAGGCATCAGATACCAGTAACTCACACCTACTTATATATGACATTTCCTTCATCCAAGCAAAAAAGTTTAAATTCACACATGGCAGTCTCTCTCTATGTGCTGCCCCTTTCTGCATAGTTAAGCAGTTCTTATTAGTCTGGTTTGGAGAAAATAGCAAGCATCAATTAAAGATAGATAATTCTTCCATTTTTACTTGAGATAGGCATCAGATACCAGTAACTCACACCTACTTATATATGACATTTCCTTCATCCAAGCAAAAAAGTTTAAATTCACACATGGCAGTCTCTCTCTATGTGCTGCCCCCAATGACAGAATCATAGAATCAGCAGGGTTTGAAAAAGCCTCCAAGGTCATTGAGTTCAACCCTTCCATGGTTACTAGACCATGGCACTAAGTGCCACATCCAGTCTCATCTTGAAAACCTCCAGGGATGGTGAATCCACCACCTCCCTGGGCAGCACATTCCAATGCCTGAGCACTCTCTCTAAAAAATCTCTTCCTAATAACCAACCTAAACCTCCCCTGGCAGAGCTTGCATCTGTGCCCTCTTGTCCTGCTGCTGGTTGCCTGGGAGAAGAGACCAACCCCCACCTGACTCCAACCTCCTTTCAGGGAGTTGTAGAGGGTGATAAGGTCTCCCCTGAGCCTCCTCCAGGCTTAACAACCCCAGCTCCCTCAGCCTCTGCTCATAGGACGTATATAATTTTGGATCAAAATGAACACTTGATATTAACAATTCCTAATGCTAGTCCTTGGGTTTATGTCTAGTTATAAATCAGTCAAAGTTTTAAAAGGACTGTATTGCCAACAGAATTCAAGTAGTCCTGAGTTTTGATCATAACCTCACCAAATGCTTTAATCAATACCCCAATACTAGTTTTCAGTTAAGTGTCACAGAAATTGGTATTCATTGCAACACTGTGTATTGGTATTTATTTTTAAGAAATCCAGCTTCTTTTCTTAGAGCAATTAGAGAAGAATTATTTGTAGATTGATGATGAAGCTGCATGTGGAAATGGATGTGAATTTTATGTATATAAGGGCAAAGAATGAGTAACTTTTTCTTTAAACATGATGCAAATCCAGATGCTGCAGATCAGTGATATTTGCTTGTCTGAGCAATTGTATTTAAAAGCCTAATGGGTTATTGGTATCAGAAAGTGAAATGTAGCTTTTTCCTTGGTACATGTCTAATGTTTCTTATTGTACAAAAATCCTGTGCTGTTCTAGCTGGATTCTTAATCTGCGTAGTTTCTTTAGCAGAGTTGCGATGATGTACCAAAACTGGAACTGATGTATTATAATGAATTTCATGATGCCTTTTCCTCTTAAACTGAGATTGAATTTGTATTTATAGAGGTGGAAAGCTAATACATCAGCCCACTGGTATAATAATCATTAGTGCAATCCTTAAATGTGAAAAAAAGATATTTTTCTTTACATTTTTTTCATTATTCACAAAGCCGAGGATATGTGTTTTCACAGAGGTGCTGCAAATGAAGTGTGTGATGTATTCAAAGAACACAAAACTCTTTTCATTGCAAACAAGTCTGGGTTTTTTATTTCTTAACTCTGTATTTGAACTGCCAAAAAAAGGAATATTATAAAGCACAAAGAAAATGGTGCACATCTCAGTCATCCATTTATTTTCTTTTCCTGGTTTTTGCCAGACTAATGTATGCAGCAGAGACCAAAACCTGTTTGACTGGGATGCCTGCAGTTACCTGTTTAATTTGCAGTTAGAATTTACATAGAAATGTTTGTTTTCCAAGTATCTCTTAAATTTCTCCTTCAGAATATCTACTAGTGTCTTCAGACTTACAAAGAAGTTATAGATCCTGTCATTTTTCCAATTTAGATAATCTGATTCGGGACTCTGAGTCCAATACACTTACATTTCTCAATTTATGTAGGAAATGCTTCCTTTTTCAGTTGAAGGTTAGTGTTTTCTTGCATGGAGTCAATACACAAAGCAACTTCCTCACAAGAGGAAGCAGAAGGACAGACTCTGATCTCTTTTCTCTGGTGACCCATGACAGGACCTGAGGGAATGGCATGAAACTGTGTCAGGGGAGGTTCAGGGTAGATATTAAGAAAAGGTTCTATGATAATTTCATCAGCAGTAAATATTGTGTTTGAAATGGTTCTAACATTTCATACAATGTAATACAGCATAATTTTGTTCCTTTGTTGTAACATTTCATAAAATGTAATACAGCATAATTTTGTTCCTTTAATATGTTTAAACATTGCTTTAAAAATTCATAAAGGCTGCCACAAAACTTAAGCAGAAAAATCTGCACAAAAGAATGTACCATAATTCTTAACTCATATAATTTCCAACAGGAGTTCATAAATGGAACTATTTTTTAGAAAGGAAAAAGCCAAAACCACTGCTGAGGTTGTGTAGAATATGTGCAGAACTGTTGAACATATTTACCTTCCATAACATTCTGATCACAGTGACCAAAACCTGTGGCATATGTGCAACTTCTGCTACCCTTAGTTGTTAATGAGAAGTTATAGAATTCATTCATTAAAACTACATGGGTGTGTACAGGAATGATCATGGAGTAGTAACTGCAACCATTATGATGGTAATATCTTAGGGGCCATTAAGGAGGGGAAATGCTGTTCCACGTGTTTGATATGTTTATGGTTTGGATATTTTAATGAGCAGTTTGGTTCTGGTTCTTTTTCAGATCTTTATTTAATGCACTGGCCTGATACACATGTTCCAGGCAAAAGCAACCGAGAGGTCCGAGCTGAAACCTGGCGAGCGATGGAAGAGCTCTATGAGAAAGGTGATGTCACAGCAAAAACCTAGTTTAGCATTGGAGATAGGAATTGTAGTGCACTTGGGGATTTGGGGAACTCGTATTGAGAGATGTTCAAAAACTTCATTTGAACTGTATGCTTATATTTCACTGGAATTTGGGTGGGCAAGTTAAGAGAATCTCTTTGGAAATTGCAGCATTAGAAGTTTGGTGTGGGTAATGAATAATAAATACATTGTCAAATTCTGTCCATGGGAGTAATAGTGGTGTGAATACTTTCTTGAGGAAATCTACAGGCCACTATAAAATACCTTTGAACACTACAGAACACCTTTGTAGTAATCTCCTCTGTTAAAAAGAATTAATCACGTCAAGTTTTACTCCTTTTAGATTTTTTTTTCCATTGTATAATGTAATTTTCCAATCTGTCATATATTGTGGTATTTTATAGATCCATTGGTGTTTTAGAACTTAAACTAATTGGCTAAATGAGGAACAACCTTCTGGAAAAATGTCAAAGGAGGGAGTTATGCTCCCAATTCCGGTAACTCAGTTTGGTTTGTGGTGTGCTGCAAACAGTTTGTGTTCATAGCAATAGGAAGAGTACACTGGATTTAAGAGGAGGATTTTGCTCCTGAAGTATGCAGAACGATTAGAAATAGTGTTGTGAGAAAAGATTCTGTTGTGCAGTTTTTGGGCCATATGGACACGTATTTTACAGCTTCAAAGAAGTTCCACAGATGGAGAGAAGACTTCTTGGATTAAGTAGTGTATCCACTAACCCAGAGTTACTGAGACAGTGATTATAGCAGGAGAGTTGTACAGAGGCAGTTAGAGGCTGTGTGCCACTACCAGCTTATCAGAGCTAAAAATCAACCTCTCCTCTTTACACTTCAACCCTCATTTACTTTTGCTCTGCCCCTGGAAACACAGAAGCTATTTTTGATACATCTTTTGTTCTTGCTTTTTATTATAAGCATAAGGGAAATTGCCAAAAGTGTTTTCTGCCATTTAAGGCATTACAACATTCAGTGTTGAAAGAAATGCTACACTGACCTGATATTTCAAAGTATCAATGATTCTTAGATCTCAAGATCAATTATTTCACCAGGTATTTCATCTTTCCATTGAGAAGTTTTTCATCTGATGAGTATTTAAGCTACTGCATGTCATTTGTGCCTAGATGTGCCATCCTAATTTGCTGCAGACAGGTTGTGTTTTTCGTGTTCCATTATTATTCCTTATCCTATTGCCTTTATTCTGCTTTTCCATGTGCATTTATGATTTTCCTGTCTTACACAACTCTTTCTTTATAGATCTTTCTAATGGGAAAGACTGTTATCTATTCAGTAATCTTCTAGTACTGGAAATACTACTGCTGGCCTCACAAGCAGAGGAAAAATGACTTTTAATTTTTGTTCCTATACGTGAAACCTCTATACAGACATCCCATGTTATATTTATTTTTCCTGCAATTGTATTTCTTCAACAGTTTTGTCCATTTGCATGTTGCTACCCTCAGTCTTTTTCTGAATTTAAGCATTCTATAGCTGAGGATAAGTTTTCTAGCTCTGATTGCCTAAATTACTTTAGTTACATCATCTACAGGGGAAGGAAAATTTAATAGTCTGGGTGAATTGAGTACAGTAGAATGGTAACTTCCACGTTTTTGCTTTAGGGGATACAGACTCTGGATGTCCTGACCATAACTATGTGTTACTGCAATGACGTGCAGATGTTAACCACTCTGGAGTTGGAAATGCAATGATTCCTGATCAAAATGTTAAATAATTTGTTTGCATGGTTAACCACTAGATTTTCCACTGCAGATTAAACACTTGCTGCATATCTTTGTGACTTGCTATGTGTTACATGAGTAACATGTTAGCCTTGATATGAATTGGATGTAGGATTTGGTCAAAATCCTTACTTGAGGAAAAAAGTAAAGTCTTTGTTGGGGGGAAATCCTAACTTCTGTACTAAGCAGGTAAGTTCTTTGTCTTCTCGGAACTTGACATTGGTTCATGCAGTTATTGGTTCCTGTTTGCAGTTTTGTTACTTTTTTTTAAGGAAATGTTCATTCTGGAAAAAAAATTAGTAGAAACTAAATGTGTCACATTTAAGGACTGACCATTTAAACCAATAATCTGCTTCTACAGTCACTTCACAAAGATAATATTGACATTATTCAAATTGCTGGTGGGTTTAGCAACGAGCTGTGTCCACACTGGAGAGTGTCAGAAAGTGCAGAGACAATAATTGCTGTTCTCTGTAGCAAAAAAAAATTGGTTTTTGTTATGGAACTGATAATTCATTTGTGTTACGGAACTTTCTGCAAGAATCTTACATGATGGTTAAAAGATGTCAATATTGACCTAAGTCTTTGATCTGACTGAAGTTAACAAGATTTTCTTTAATCACTTCACTGTATTTGCAGGTAGTTTGTGTGCAGATATGTGTAAAACTCATTCTCCAACCTCAAATTCAGGTTAATATTTAGTCTGCAAAATTCTACTTACCTGGAGCAAGAAACATTTTAAAATAATGTAAATTATTAATAGTCTATTGTTATTATCAATTGCCCTAGGAGGAAATTAAATAAACTGCTAGCACCCAAGACTGTAAAAGTCTTTAATGCAGATTGTTTTGAAGATTATATTAAGTTTTAGACTGGTCACATTGGTGAGAAGTTGACACTAGAAAAATACGAACTGCATCTGCATTCATAGCTTTGAGAGAGTTTTTTTAGGTCAGGTCTACAAAGATAGATTTAGTCAGGTTCATGTGAGAGCCAGCACTCAGCAGCTGAGGCACTGGGCTGCAGTAACACAACTTGCAGGGCATCTGGCCTGAAGAATCTTCCCACCCAGTTAACTCAGGAGAGACCAGAGGTTTTGGGTCTCTGCCCCTGTCCAGGGCAGTGTGCACTATTTTATAAGACCCTGCTCCCAGATAATATAAACTTTGTGTCACAAGTCCAAAAAGAAGCTACTTGTCAAAATTATTAAAATACGTATTTCAGGAAGCAGGAATCTTGCATAAAAAGTTAAACAAAACTCCTTATATTATAATGAGTCCAATTTTTGTAAACTCCCAAGTATCTCTGGCTGCAGAGGATTTATTGCTGCAAGTTTGTTGTTGCTTGAATGCAGCATGTGAGGATGAAATTGGTGTGTGATCTGGTAGGTGTGCATTCATTGAGCTGTGTGGGCAGCCTTGAATTTACTGTTTCTCAGTCAATGACTGCTTAGTAGAACTTCCCTTATATGCTCCTGATGAAGGTTTGGAGTTGAGCTGTAACATCAGAATGTTATGGTAAATAGAAAATAATAGATTCAAGTGATGAAAGAGATCTTTTGCTATCACTGAAAAATTCCCACTGTGGCTTACCACTGTACTGTTTTTGTATTTCATCAAAAGGAATTTGAGCTTAGCATTTTTCAAAAGAATCTTTTGTCCTGATATTATTTGTAATTTTGGAAATATGAACAATTTAAAATGAGAATCTGAGTAGTATTTGTTAGGGATCTGGTTATTCTCTCCAGTTGATTACTTACCATACTGAAATTTGGGCTGCACTCCTTGGATCTAGTGTGCTTTGGAAACTGAACAGAATGTGGTTCCTGCCCCAAGGCTGGGGTCTCAGGAGCACACCTCAAAGCAGGTTTCATGTCTTAGCACTCTCACCCTTGTGCTTGAATTCATTGTTCAATTGCCTGGGGCAACCAAGCAGCTATCTCAAGATCTCACATCAGTTTAAAAACAATTTCCCAGAATCCTGTGCATTTTTCTTGAGATTTTTTTTTTCAGGGAGACCGTGATAGATGTGAGTGTGCCCAAAAACACTCATAGGGTTCCTAAAGCCAGTGTTGTCTTTTACTGTAACAGTATGACATAGTACATTAATTATCTGTGTTAAAATAACACACCCTGAAAGTTTTACCCACTTCAGGTATTTTAATCCCTTTGTGTTGAATCTGGATCTCGTCCTGTGTCTTTATGGTTTGCCCTTGAGCTACAGAGTCTTTGGCTAAATATGCTCATCTTTTCTCCTAGTTAAATCCTCCACTAGGTTTCTTAGATTCCATTAAATGTAGTACCAGCATCTTTCCCTCTTTAACCTGAAATTTGTGTATTTTTACCCTCTGTCCTCTCTTCCCTACAACCAATACAAGGTTATGCTTTTAGTTTGCTTTTGTAGTGTTTCTGTTACATAGCCAGAGCCCAGTCAGTCAATTTGCTGGTTTCCCTTAATATCTTTCCAGGGCAAAATGTCATACAATCTTGGTCAACAAAGGCAGATACCTATTTAGAGTGGTACCCAAACCTACAGCACTTGTATCATTCCATAACATGAACCAAAGCTTAGAAATTTTATGTACATTTCCTGAAATCATACCAAAAGTACATCAGAATGCTTATTTATCAGACTGATGAATTATAAGACTGCTTGATTCACGAGATGTTCTTGTGCTGGTTTAGAAAGAATTCAGTGCAGAGATTTCCATTTTGTCTTAAAGTCTGTTGTTTTCCATGTTACTTCAGCCCCTGGGATTTGCATCCATTTAGGCCCAGCCTTGCTTCCAGAGGGAATTATGTCATCTCAAATGGTAGTTTAGGGATCAGAATTCTGCACCTGGTCTTGGTAGTCAGCCCAAGGGATCAGAAGATTTTTCTAATGAGCAAGCTCCTTAGAAACTGCAGCAATTTCCACTGATCAACCATTGTAACTTCTTCATGTTGAGAATTAGGAACAAGTGAATGGGGGAGGAGAATTATAATATTACTGACTGGTTTTGGAAGTTTTGTGAGTACCTGACAGTATAGGATAAAGGATTTGGGATAGGCTTTACCTGCACTAAAAACTCCCATGTAAAAATGCTGTGTGACTTCTGACCAAGCTGATAGCTCTCTATTCATGGCAGAGAAGATATTATTGTTAAACTGATTTCTACTATCTGAGGACAACATAGTTTTAAGAATTAGTTACTTTAGATGCTGTCGAATGCTATTTTTTATTTTTGTTATCTTATCTGACTTGTTAATCTGCTCCAGTTTGATTGGAGCTGTTTCACAGGAGCTGGGTGACTCCCTCTGCTGCATGTGTATCTGTCTAAGGTCACAGTCAGAGCAAAGAAGTCTCTCTGTACTGCAGTGCTGAGAGGCAGAGAATTCTAAACATGTGTCTTTGTTCAGTGGCCTGCATACATGTTTTCCTTTAAAGGGTTATGGGATAAACAGTGCTGAGGTAAAAGGGGGCAAAAATTCTCAAAGTTGGTCAGTGAGACAATTGTATATAATAACTGGTTATTTCTGTTGTAACAGCTGAAATCAACTAGGATTCTTGTAATATCAAGGCTGTGGCTTGAATTTTTGCGGTCTCAAAATTGTCATTTTGTGGAATTATCCTCTCCAGTACCTCAGAACAGAGACCAGGCTGCTTACAGAATCCATTCCAAGATACATACATTGAGTCATATATTCCCTTGACAGCTGCAACATTCCTGTAGAGGCATTTGTCGGCCGGCAGATGAAAGCAGTGCAGCAAGCTGCTTTGACATCATGAATAGTCATTATATATGCTCAGTGGTAATTGGTTTGTTCCTAGCAAAATGACCCCTTCCATATGCAGCGTCTTTAACGGCCTTGATTTTGGCATTGTGGCTAGCCCATCATCTCAGTAAGCTTTTCATACACATGCACATGATTACTCGTCTCTCTATCTAAAAATTCTGGGAAGAATGAGGGCTTCCAGCCAGCTCTTGCCTGAAGTTGGCAAGAGTAATAACGTGGTAGTTGTTCTGGGTTCAGATCCCACTGGGACTCGCTGCCATTTTACTAAGAGTAAAATTGTTTGCTTATCTTTTTAGAGTTAGCAGTGCAGCTTATGCTGACATGAAATATTCATACTTGCATCAGAAATTCCATAATGTGTTAACATATGTTTTGTGTGTGATTTGAGGAGAGTCCCATAAAGTAACAGAAATTTTTTAGCCCAGTAATTGCAGCTTAATTCCAAGTGAGAAGACATCTAATCAACCTTAATAATATTCTCATCCTCTTCATCATTGGGCATAGACCAGTTCAATCATCATCTTTTCTTCTTCCATTTTCTATCCATTCTTAAAAGTATGAGTGAGGGTTCAATGAACCAATGCAGTTTTTGTGGAGGTGGCACAAATTTCTAGCACATCCTTTGCTAGATGACATATTCTGCTCTTATTCTACTGAAAAATTACTTTAAATCTCTGCTTATATTGTCAAATGATGAACAGCTAAGAATTCAAACTGTTGCGTTACAGCTCCACGAAATGCCTCAGGAGTGTTTGTTAGTAGAAGTCATATATGAATGTGTGTTCATAAGTTGCACTAAAGTTTTATGAAGTAAAAGCTCGTAAATAATTTGCCCAGCAACACGTCTTTTTCACCTTGTCAACAGTATTCTCTCTGGCAGATGAAGACATCTCAGGGGTTGTTATTATCCAAAATGTGGTTCAGAGGTATGTTTTCATGGGTTAGAGGTGGTTGCAGTCAGTGAGGATGTTGGTTGCACCACACCCTGTTGATCAGATAAAGAGAGCAATAAAGACATGTGGAAAAAATTTTTTTGCATGTATTTGAGTTAAGCAACATAAAGAAATCTTCAGCATTTGCAGTTTCTTATTTAAAAAATAAGAACTCTTGTGTAGAAGGCAATGCCTTTCAGAGGAAAGTCCTTGTTCAACATAACCTTTTGTCTCAATAAATAATGTACATGATTTGGGGAAAGGCATAATTTATCTGTTTTGTGTATGCTGAATTTTGGTGGATTTTTAAAAATCTGTTCTGGTTTATAATGTCAACTGTACAATAAAAATGTGTCAGTATAACTAAGATAATGTTGCAGTGAAGTGGTCAGTATGAGCAGCCAGGGTCAGAGATGGCCTACATTGAGCTGGTACTGCTGCATTATGCTGTTTAGTTAGCCAGTTAACAGTTGTGTACACTGAATGTTTGTAATGAGTTTTCAGTCACAGAAGTTGACAATTTGATTTCTATTCATGCTTCCTCTCCTGTTGTCCTCACAGTTTGGCATGGTTCACAGCTGATCTGTAGCAGGAGTAATGATCATAGAATTGCAGCAGCAGCAGAGTAATTTAAAGGCAGATAAGCACCTATACTGTGGCAATGAATAGGCTAAAAAACCAAAATCCTTTGGGGGAGAAAGTGTGATTTTCGTGTTTTCAGTTTTGCCAGTCTTCCTGCATGTCTCAGAAAGGACACTTAGCCTTTTGGTGTCTGTGTGTGTTTTAGCCTGTGAAATGGGAACAAGTGTTATTTCATAGATTTAAAAGTTAATTCCTTATTGATTCTAAGAGTAGTCTGCTTTATTTATCAAGGCTTTGGCTTCCAGTCTGCATGTGGGGCACACTCAGCCCACAGCTTTGATTTAGCAAGCTGTGCTGAAATCAAATCTTGTATGGTTTCTATGAGTAATGCCATTTACCCCCAGAGAAGTTCTTAGCATATGTATCAGAGGGAATGTGGACCTTTCCAACCTGTCTAACCTTCGTTAATAAAGATACAGTTACTGCAGTTGACCTCATGTGAAAAGTAGATGCATTTGTGTTTTTATTCTGTGGCCTGAATAGAAGATGTAACAGAATGGGCACTGTTTGCTGGACGTGGGAATTCTCCCTTGCTCTGACTCATGTGGAGCAGAAGGGAGGGGGAGAAAAATGGGCTCCACAAACACGGTATACAGTTTTGTAATGTAAAAACCTTTTTTAATCTGAACTTTGTACGTTTAATATTCCAGAGGGTATGTAGAAGTCTGATAAAAGTCCATAGTAGTGCTGCAGAAAGATAAGGCTCACTATTGTACTAAAACAGTGTTGTGGTGCCAAGACAGTGTATTTATGCTTTTTTGTTGCAAGACTAACAGTGTCCATCAAACTTTGGGTATTTTTCCCTTTACCTTGTATAATACCAAATTATACAATGATTCTCTAGTTTGCCATAAAAATACTTTAAGCTTAATACACAGCTATATTGCAAAGCAGTCCATTAGCATGATGTAGTGCTTCACAGCAGCTGGGAGAATTACAGTGTGGTGAAATTACCAGTGTGGTAGATGCCAAGATTTTTTTTTTGTAGAATAGAAAAGATCCTTATTTTTTTCCCATTATATTCAACCATTATTTTGCCAGTGTTTTCTGATGTGTCTTCCAGAGTTTCATGATGAGTTTTCAAAGCTGGATGAAATTTTCTGTTCCACCATTGTGGTCAGGCAATTTTTAGCATGCATAAAAGACTCAGCGTTGCCAAGTTTTACTAAAAGCCTGTGAAGTCAGAGTCGTAAGGAGTAGGACAAAGCCTCAGTAAGCTTTGGGAGCTAATGGGGAATTGCAAACCCTTTGTTTATTGCACCTGGCACTTTCTCAAAATCTGCTTAGTAGGGGCCAGACCACTCATTTCCTCATGCAGATAAGGAGGATGCTTTCTCTCCCTGACTCAAAGCTCTGTGACTTTGTAAATTAGACAGTATAAATGTAGATTTAAGGGCATTTTCTAGAGGAATTATAGCTAGCACATTGCAAACTTTTATCTCAGAAAGCCTGAACTACAGGACTAGTTAAACTGGTTAAGTCAAGAAGAAGTATAGACTTTGAAACCACCTACTAAGAAACCACCACAACAGCTAAGACATGAATTGTGCCTGAATTGTCTGAAATTAGGTTTTTAAAGCATACTAAACAGATATTAAGTTGAAAAAAAAAACCCAACAAAAAGCCTGTCCCCCTTTTCAAGAGCAGTCTTGTGGTTTTGAGACCCATGGCAGAAACTCTGGGGAACTTACCTCTATTGGAGCTCTGTGAGAGAGGAAGTACAAGGAAATGTGCCCCCCAACACTCCCCAGGTTATTCCAAGGCAATGAGTTGGGACCCTTGTATACAAATTTCTAAATATGTAGGTTTTTTTATTCTATTGTTGATGTGATTTGATGAATCTCATTCGATGTACACAGTCACAAGGGTCATTCTGTCGGCTAAGGCCCAGGAGCTAACCAGACCTTCATTTTCTTGTCCATCTTTCTTAAAATCTTCATTCTTAGGAATGAATCCAGGAGATGTAAATGTGGAAGTAATTCAATGTAATCTGCTACTTTAAGGCAATCTTTCTGAGATTTGGACAATGCAGAGCAACTTCCATCAGGCAAATGGAAGCAATTCTCTAGAGTAGAATCCATTGATTGTTGAAATTTAAGCTCTATTTTTCAGGAAACTCCAGTGTTTTGAATTCATGTTTCCACCATGCATTGAAATAAGATTAGGTACAGTTAGGTTGTGCAATTAGTTTAATATTTTTTGTATTTTATACTGTAATTTGATGCAAATGTCACAACACTGTCATATTAGACTGTAGCTAAAACCAAAGCAATAGAGTTGAAACAAAGGGCTCTAACTTTACCAAAACTAAGTATGTGTATTTAATGAAAGTGAAATATTTTAAGTGTATTCCCTGAACAAAAAAGTTATAAGAAAATGCTGGTTCTGCAAAAACATTGAAATTCTAATTATCGTGTCTCTGTTTTCTGGGGAAATGTTTACATTCTTGGCAATATTGAACTTGGTTTTCTCTGTGCAACATCACTCTAAGCACATGAATGCTATAGTACTGATTTTAGTAGGAATGGCTTGGATAACCTTTTAAGACTGACCTGAAATTTCTTGATGGGAAATCTAACGTGGTAGAAGAGACTTCAAAGTCTCCTATGAGAAATATGCTAGAAACAAAACATCTTAGAGTAGACTGTAGGGAGAAAAAATAGAAGCTTTCTGTGGAAATGTACGAGTTTGATAAGCCCTTTCATTTTTCATGTCTGTGATTGAGTTTTGTTTTATTTCAGCCTGAAATGAAAGCTTTATTCTTCAAGGGCAATAATGGCATGTTTTTTGTAACTCCTTAGCTATCAACAATAGAGTATAATATTTTGGTTCACCATTGTGTTAAAACTGTGTTTTTCTGAGTGCTGTGGCATAATGATTTATTGGTGTTGACACTCCAGGGCTGTTTTGTCAGTAGAAGTCAAAAGCTCAGGTTTTGCTCCTTCTGGCAGATTACATACGAATTATGTAAATCACTCTAGTGCAGGTTTTAACCTAATTATGTTATACATCTTGAACAGTGATAATTTCTGTGAGGGAAAGCTGTCTGGCATTTTCATTGCCACTGTTTTTTTTTTTCTTCTGGTATTCTACAAAAGAAGCCACATTAAAAAGTGGTAGTATGTGTGCAGGTTTTGCTGCTGTGCAGCTTATCTGCTTGTGCTCCTAAAAATGTGAAAGCTGATTGATTTATTTTTTTTCAGGACTTTAACAATCTATTTATAAGAATCAGCAGTAAACTGTAACTTCACTTCCAGAATTTTATAGAGGATTAAAAAAATTTTCTTTCTTTCTTTGTATATAGATACACATATGCCTATACATTATATAGAATTGGCCACCTCAGAGAAATACTGGATAAACAACAGTGATCAGACCTCTGTGTTCACACACCTTGAGATAGACTTTCCATCTGTAGAGCTACAGACCAAAATGCAGATCAAGTCAATCCAGACAAAATTCACCTACGGAAGAAATTAGTCTGAGTTAGGTCCACAGAATCCACAGCCTATGGAGACCCCTACTAGCCTAACCACAGTTGGCTTCACTATTAGCTGTGTTTAGCACAGAATGAGGACCAAACTATCCAAGTCAGGACTGACTGTTTGGTGGCAGCCAATACTGAGAGTTGTGCTTTGTTGTATCTGAGCTTTGAAGGAAGACATCTGATTTCAGGACTGTCAGCTCTTCATTTATACAAATGCATGCACACTTAAGGCTTATTTTAAAAATAACCTTCATATCACCTGTGTCCCATTTAACTGTATTTGCATGTCAACAGGAGTTGAGAAATCTACATTTTTAAGCTTTCTGATTCTTGTTAGATACTGCTCATTTAATTGAGGATTTTACACTGAGTTTTACGTAACATCTTGTAATGATCTAATAGAAATATAAGCAGTGTGACATAGTTCACTTGGGCTGTGTGTCCTTGTGTTGTATTGCTCACACCTTATTAGTCTTCAGCAAATGTTCCACTTTTCTTTAGTTTTGGCAAGCTGCTCGGAACACCATTTCCTTCTTTTCATTCTGGTGGAGTCTAATTGTTCTTTGCTTATACTACATTAGCCTTTCCCAGAATTTAGCCTGGAGTTTTTATACACTGGGGAGTTTCCAGTGTGTTTAGATTATAAAATGATTTCCTAAAGTGACTGTGACCAAACCTTGCTTTCATATAATACTGTCAAACTAGATTCTGGTACTGTTTTTTCTGTGGTTTTTGCTCCGCAGAAATGACGTGTACAATCATTTTGTCTCTCGAAAGTGATATTTTTCAAATCATCCTCCCAAATACTTAGGATTGTCCCAAAATTTTTTCTTCTTCTCTTATTAGGTTTGTGTAGATCAATTGGTGTCAGCAACTTTCTTATCAGCCATCTTGAACAACTGAAGGAAGACTGTGTGATTACTCCACATGTTAATCAGGTGGGTGGATAAATATATGTAAAGTATCTGGGTCTGGGTTTTTACTTTGGTTTTTTTGATTAATAATTTCCTCCCTACCCCTGTGCCTGAAAGGCTACACCCAGACTAGCCTTAGTCATAAATTTCTTCTTTCATTTCAATATACATATTGAAAACCATTCAGGAAGATGACATGAAGGGGAGGGAAGTCCTTCCTCCTTTTTTTCCCCCACCCATTTTCTCCCAGACTACTGTCTGGTTTTAAGACACAAATGATCCCTGTATCAGTTTTTGATGATAAAAAAGTTTAGAAATAAAATTCAAGAGGCCCTGAACATTTAACATCACCAGAGTGAACACAATTTTGGAGACCCTGTGTTCAAATAGTATGTGCATTTTCTCTAAGCAGCACTGAAAGCCTTAGGTAATTAGATATCCATGCAAAGGTGCTGTTTGCCCTGCTCCCCCTTATTTCCTACTTCAAGGTCACATTAAATTCAGTGAACTCCTCGCTTAGGCAGGTGTGTGAGAGCTCTGGCAAAACAATTTTTGCTGCCCTAGGCAGATGACAAATGGCCACCTACATACCGGCAGACTGCCAGGACACTTGACAACTGCTCCCTTGTTGCAGGTTTCTGCCTACAGCTGTGCTGGAAGTTCATGCTCCCATTCCTACCATCTCCTGCCAGAGAAAGTGTGTGTGTGCTGACACAGATGTGGGAGCTGGAATGGACGGAGTGCAGGCACATGCTCTTCCCCTTTGTACAGGTGGTCAGGATTTCTGGCAGATGTTTATGGTTTAATGTCATTAACAGCCATAAAAAGGTTGCTCAGAATGTGACTGTCAGAACCAAACAGTTCTGATTTGAGCTGTCCACTGACTAAAGGTTAATAAAGAACAATAAGGAGTAATGTTAAATTAGCATAAACCCATATAAAGTAATTCAAAATAAGCCATTGAAATATGTGTTCAGATGAGCAGGTTGGTGACTGTTTAAGTATCAATGAGTTTTCCAAGGTTCAAGAAATGCACATCTACAAAGTTTTACTAGAGCTTTGCAGAAGTTGTTACTGCCTCTAAAATGGGAGTAGGTTTTCATTATCCTACTAAATCCCTGCAAGGAAAAAAACGTAATTTGCAATTTGTTTTGAAATTTCCTCTTGCTCACAATGTCACCAGTCTTACTGTGTCAGTGGTGTTCATGGAGACAAGTTGTTTCTTGGTACTATTCCACAGAACTCTTTGGCTAAAAAAGAGGAGAAAAAAAGTTGAGGCTGTGCTGTTACTGGGGGGTGGGAGAAGGCCCCTACTAGTCATTTCTCTAAGGTGATGCACAGCATTGTTCTGAATTTAAAACAAAATCCAACAATGCAATATCCAGGTCACTGCAAAGTGCTCCACTTTGAACAGTTTTCTTACTGTGTTTGCACTTTGTAGTTACAGGAATCCTGTAAGCCAGGTATACAGGATACTTCTAGGTATCATCAGAAGAGTATTTATTCTGTTTCTTGGTTGTCTGATGGTGAGATTACTTAAGCACCATCAAATAACTACTGAATTCCTAAATTCAAATTGGGACTGGAAATGCTGTACTGAGTTCTTATTTCACTGCCCACAATTTATAATACAAATGCTTTGCTATATTTATGCACAAAACAGTGTACTTTCTCAGTGGATTTATTTCTAAGTACAAAACATTTGCAAATAATCATTGTGTACAAAGTCTAAATATTAAAAAACAAGTGAAGGAAAATCACTTCCCTCTTAGGATTTTAGGGTGTTCTTACAGTTCCAGCAGTTCTTATGATGTTAAAATTGAAAGTTATTTTTTCTCTGAAGAGGAGGAAGTGGAAGGCAGGAGAAAGGACGTTCTTTATTAGACTTCAGTCATTGCAATATTTCTGTTTTGCAAACCTAAGCACTGCCTATCTTCTTGGTTCCTGGAAAAAAAACAGTATCATCATGGCTTTTCAAGAAGTAGGAAAGGCCAATCTTTTCAAGAACATAGTATTGCTAAGGTATTTAGTACTAAGCAAGCACCTTTTAAAATTGCAATATACCATTAAAAGTGCTGTTAAACACTGTGTAAAATGATGACAAATACTTTATCCTAGCATCATGTAGAATCAAACTCACAACCTAGAAGTTCCAGGTTTGTGTTCCAGAGTTTGTAATTGACTTGGCAGTCGTAAGTTTGGATATATGCTCCAGGAAATCCTTGAAGTCTCTTTGAAGGCTCATAGGCCTGTCACTCATTAGGGGAAAAAGTACATTTTGGAAGTAGTCAACATGTATATTTCATTTAATAAAGTAATATATGGAAACCAAATATAAACTGTTCCTTTCTGAATTCCATGTAGGAATGCTCATCAGTATTTTTTCCTCTCTTATAGAAGTGCAAATTACTTCTAATGACCTCAGAGAGATTTAGTAATGTTGTTGATATTGCCATTAATAATGAACTCTGTTGTGCAATTTTGTACCAGGTAGAAATGTATTTGAGGTGTTGGAAAACATCCCCTTTGTACATAAACTCACCTGAACTGTTCCTCTATAGAGAAATATTTATAGGCTTGTATTTCAGTTACATGAAGAGAAATGATTGTAAGACTCTGTATTCCCATTGAGAAAATTACTGAATTCCAGATGCAAGGAAACACAGCAGGGTGGAAAGAGTAAGGTTTTTGTGTGCCATCATCCAAAGTATGACTTTCAAGGGCCAGGATTATTATTAGCTCAACTTTTCCCCATTTTACTATGATGGTTGTAAACACCAGTGCTTTAGTTCGAGGTCCCCTGTGGCTGACCAGACAGCAGCTGTGAAGAGTTCTGTAAAGTGAGCTGCACACTGTTTTATTAGACAAATGCCAGTTTTTACACACAAATCACTGAGGGTGGAGTGCCAGATAAGATCAAGATCTTTCTCTACCACTGTCTGACAGCCCTGGCCTCAGAAAAGTTTGGTGACTAAAATAGCCAGGGTGGGGCAAGACAGGGGGTAAGAATGAGTCCTTTGAGGGGAAGCACATGCTGGCCATTCCCCTTCTGCCTCGTGTGGCTTAGGATGCTAGTCCCAACCATTCAGATGCTGATAGACCCTTCCGCAAAGATTTCAGGAAAAAAAACTGAATTCAAAACTGTTTATGAATTTTATATTTTTCTTCTTAAATAGCTTCCTAAAATAACTTGCTGCTACCAACACACAACTGCATGTGCCAAAATTCAATTCCCAGAATTTGGAAGTCTCATGAATTCATGAAAGGCACAAAGTATCCAAGGTGGGAAGTAGTTGTTGCTGTGTTTTTCTGCTTGTGGAGCAGGCAGGTGCCATCTCAGCATGCTGCTCTTGCTCTAAATGTTTCTGGTGTAACCTGGAACTGTGCTGCCTAGAAATCTCATTAAACCAGCAGGAAAATTCTGCTTGCAGTTATATTAGTAATAAATGCTGAATAAGTCACATGATGCCATAGGGGCACTGCAAATTTTTCAGAACTTGATCCTAAATACATCCTTCTTTATTTAATATTGTCTAGGCTATTTGCTATGCTTAGTGCAATGATTATCTGCTAAAATTGCCTATTACTCTTGTAATAGTTGAGTAATACACCCTACCCACTGCTTGCTCTTTCGTTTCTCCCCTCACAGTTTTGCGTAAATATGAGAATTTTTTGTGGTTGGCTCAGGTGCAAACAAGTGAATAACTGTATGACCTAAACACTGCTCTTACACATCTAAACATGAAATACAAAGGGTACTCAAAGGTCAAGAAACATCAAAGGTTGAAGACATGGATGTGTGCTGCTTGAACCTTGTTCCTGAGTCCGCCTAGTAATTTAGCTCCTCGCAGCTTTAGGCTGACTCAGCCCAGCCTTCCAGGGGCACAGTTTTTTCTTAGTGCATGTTGAATGACTGCCAGGCTATTGTTCCTGACTATTGTTGTCTGAAAAGACAACATGTACTAAAGATGAGAAACAGGAAATGGTCATTTGTCCCCTTTGTGGCAGAAGAAATTTTCCAGATTCCATGTGTTGAGGTAATTGTTGAGAAGAGTATTTTTCTTCAAAATGCGTAAGAGTTCGATCTCTGGGACACTGATGATGGCCAGTCACAAAAATGCATCACATGAATATGTGTTTTGTGAAAAAAAGCAATATCCATTTTCATGTCGATGCAGAGGAAGGTATGGTCTTACAGTGTAAGAACTCTGAAATACTTATTTAAATATCCTATTAAGGAATATTACAGAGTTTTTCTTTTGGCTTTAGCCAGAATATGTGGCTCTTCTGAGATTCTTACTTTCCAATAACTTCTGTTTCCTTTTGCTCCCAACAACTATGTCTTTGTAGCTTGTTACTTTTCCTCTTTTAACTGGTTCTTGGCAATTTGTGATCTTCCTTCCTACAAAGGGTCTCCTTCACACTTCATTCCACTGTGTGATTGCTTCTCTGTATAAGCTGATGGTGACACCACACACAGAACACAGGGTTTTCCATGTACTGTCCATGCCAACAGGCTTTGCTTCCAAGGTCAGGCCCTCCATCCTAAGCAAATCGTTCTGGCTGGTCTCCTGCAAACACAGGCCCTGCCCAGCCCCCTCCCCTTGCCTGTGCAACTCGAAGATCATTAGTAAAGTAGTGGGAAAGGACGTAGATCTGGGGAAGAGAAGGTATTCTCCAGGCACCAGTACAAATGACCTAATGCTGACTTCCACTGTGCCTTTGCATGTATTTTGCAAACACAGATCAGAACAACAGTGCACACCCAACTGCAGGTCGGGCAGAGAACTGCTCCATGCACCTTGCCCCTGAGGGAAACATAAAATACATAGTAAACTGGCCAAATACTTGTTGATGAACATCCTTCATGTGTCTCTTAAAGCTGCTAACTGAATCTCTCTCCCAGAAGCAGGGATTTAACTCCTGTTGTATTTTTAAAGCCTGAGAGAAAAATATTTTCATTTTTCAGTGATGTTTCCTACAAAATGTGCTCTCAAAGTTTTTGCTAAAAATTTATTTCTGTTTATCTAAGGTTGAATACCACCCTTTCCAAAGACCTCAGGAGCTGGTTGATTATTGTAGGAGCAGAGATATTGTTTTTGAAGGCTACTGTCCTTTAGCCAAAGGTGAAGCACTCACTCATCCTACTGTCATTTGGCTGGCAAAGAAATACAGCAGAACTCCAGCACAGATTTGCATACGCTGGAGTATACAGGTAATGGAAGCTGGTAATAAAAATGTGTCTCCTTTTGCAGGAAAAAAATGCAAATAGTTTGGGTTTTGTGCGTCAAACCAGAATTTATACAGAAAGTATTTCTGCCTTCAATATGTTAGTATCATGTGAACTACCTGTGCTGTGCTGGAAATTTTGAATGTAGTACACAAATCATGGCAGTATTTTAAATATGCAAATAATCTGACTGTAGAGAATAAGAACCACCAATAAGAGATGTGTTCAAAGTAAATGTTTTAAGCAGTATCAGGCATCATTCCATTTCTGTCACTGAACACGAAGTATGAAGCCCTGAAATAGTGTATTAAGTTGACATAAACCACATAATTTGT
This sequence comes from Acanthisitta chloris, assembly GCF_000695815.1. Lineage (NCBI taxonomy): Eukaryota > Metazoa > Chordata > Aves > Passeriformes > Acanthisittidae > Acanthisitta > Acanthisitta chloris. The sequence goes on from NW_008660142.1 coordinate 39,508, forward strand.
GTTGGAAATTAATGCAATGTGTATAACTACCGTTGCAAATGGCATATAGAAATGTCAGTGTCCCTTGAAAAATGAAATTAAAACCTCAGAAGACATGAGAAGTGTCTTGAAATGTTTTGAAGAGAGATCATTTTCTTCAAACCTGTGTAAATTTTAGTGATGAGATGCATTATGTTTTTCAGAATGGCATTGTCACTATTCCAAAGTCCACAAAGGCAGAAAGGATAGAGGAAAACTGCAAGGTAAGATTTGGTTATGCGCTTGAGTCTGATTAACATCCAAATAACTGTTTTTAATATTTGATTTGCCTTCCCATTTTCCTATACCAATTTCATGCTGGGGTGACTCAGTTAAAATTGGCAAATGATGGTACCTTAAAATCACTACAATATAGTAGAAAGCCATAACTCAAAAATGTCTGAAATCAATGGGAAAGCTAATTGTTGTATATAAAGAAAAATCCATAGAAGACCTTTTGTAGTTGATTTTTATTATTAATATTTTGATTTATTACTTGGCTGGTTGTAGAACATCCCAATCTGGTCATGGTTGGGTCCTTTTTGTGGTAGGCACACAGGTCAAATGGAAGGGATTTGGATGCTATGCATAACACTGTATGAAAGCTGTAAAGCTCAGTTGGGGAGAACTGTCTGAGATAGAGACCTTCCAAGGAAATCACTGTCCTGCAGAGCTGACTCCTCCTCATCCTTCTACTCAACTTGCAGAAAAGGTCCTAGCATGAAGGGACTGGACAAAGAAAAGTGGGAATGAATGAGGATTGGCAGCATGATTCCCCTCACTCTTTTTTGAATTTCCTTTTCGTACAAAATGGATTTCATTTATTACTTGATTTTTTTCTCTCCATTTCTCTAATCTGAAAAGGGTTTTTTTTAGGAGAGGGGAAACCACAACAACCTTATTGTTACTTCCAAAAATATCATAGGGGTACGAACTGTTCGGCAAATCAGGAAGAAACTTTGCAAGAAGATAGGAAACTTCTGTCTGCTATTTTTGTCACTCTGTGTGTGTGTTTGTATATAGGTGTAATGGTACTCATTAAACCCTCACTATATAATATATAGGGATTCTAGTTCTGTGACTGGCCCTGGTTTAGGTTTATAGGGCTTGAGTGAGCACTGAGATTTAACTACAGAGGTCATTCCAGCAGACAGTGATTGCTGAATAATGCAGGATGGGAGGAGCTCATTTGGCAGCAGTTCAAGCGCCACAGGATCTTTCTACTGAGCATGAAGCAGCTCTGACAAACACAACAGACCAAGTTAAAGCCACTTTCTGATGATAATGTCTGAATAAGACACCTGCTAAGAAAACACTGACACCGTCGTTCACGTTGCAGGTCTCGCCACAGGAGAAGTCAGTGGCTGTAAGAACCTATGAATGAAGAAAGGTGATTGCTTTCCAGTTAGTGCTGAGGCACTGTAGCACTGTTTCTGCATTAGCTAATCTGTGAGTGCTTTGTCAAAGTAGAATCATAGAAAAGATAGATCCAGACTTTGGTTTGCTAGCTGTGTGAATGTCCTGATACCTTCTGATACAGTTCTTCTCCTCAGAACTTTAGCCAAAGAGAATTAACACTCTAAACTGAACATTGGGATCTAAGTGAAATACTGAGCTCAGGTTTCCAAATGGATTGCAGTCAGGGTATTCCTGTACTTCTGACAGTGACAATGTAGAGTGCTGTCAAAAAACAGCTTTGATACTACCCTTGTCTTGGACTCTTGCCTGAGGCCAGAGTGCTACAAAACCACCTTAACATAGTCTACAAATAAAAATGAGTCACTAAAGGAGCAAAGGACCCTGTGGAGCCTGTCAGATAAATGGAGTATTTTTCTATGACAAAATATAAGAATTTTCAGAAGGAAAAATACAGAAAAATTCTGCTTCACACATAAATGAGCCTGTCAGTTAAATATCATAGTGTGTATTAGATTGCTGATTCTCTCTGTGCCCACAATGTTAACTATCTATGCATTCCCACAGGTGTTTGATTTTACTATAGCAGAAGATGATGTTGACATTCTGAATGGAATGCATGATGGGAGACATGTTTCCTGGGATCCAACCCTTATTGTGTGAATGAAGGTTTGAGCTTTTCCTTTCTCGGTGACCAATGAGTGACACTGTGTAATTGAAATTCAGGGAAGGTTACAATAAGAATATAATTGTAATAATAATGTCTGTTAATAATAACTGATTTCAAGTCATTCATGTTGGCAACAGACAAAAGATATTTTTGAGAGTAGTACTTCTTTACTGCCCTCAAAGAGATATTTCTGTCTCAAATCCTGTTCCCTAGTTCATTGATACCCATGCAAAGACTCCTGTTTATACCATTGACCCTGCATCAGGCTGTTTGATCAAAGAGCATGAGATATTCCTTCTTGAAAATGGTAGGGAAAAAATGCTGCCTGTTAGTGTACAACACAAGTGTTAAGTATGAATTAATTTTTCAAGTACTTTTTTAGAGGTACAATGTATGAAGAAGAAAAAGCTGGGTGAAAAAAATGTTAATACCATTATTATAACAGTATTTATATTGTATAGTATAGGGCAAATCTCCATCAAAAATATAATTTCGCTGTAATAAGCAATAACTGAGCATCACCAAAAAAAGGTTGATGCATATCACAGCATAAGTATGACATTAACTCAGAGAGCTCAGTGCATATCATTTACTACCCTGTAGATACAACAAAGTACAAATCTTTCCAGAGAAGTCTATTACAAATAAACCATCTGCACAACTAAGGGTTGAGCAGCAAGCTCTAAGAGCCAAAGGGCATCTTTGTTATTACTTACTGGAAATTCTGGTGAGTTTTCTGTAGCTTTTTGTGAGAATTAGTTTAGCTTTCATTTTGGGTTTGTCCAGGAAATCTCCTTAAGAAACTATACTGTTCCTCAGATTTTATAGAATAGGTATCTATATAGAGAGATAAATATAGACAGATTTAGTTTACAGATCTGTTTTGAGAAATATGCCTAAAGAGTCTATTGGCTGAGTATTCAACTTCTAGTTACATGGGTTTGATATTTTAGGAGTTCCTGTGTCTAGAAATGTATGGAAAATCTGATTATTATTTATATTGTGTGTGGACTTCCTGAGGCAGTTTTCCCAGTGCTGTTCTGCTTTAGTCATGTCATGAAACAAAGCTCCTCAGCTTTGTATCGAGAAGTGACTTACAGCAATCATATATTCTAGCCTGCATTGTTTGTCCTCAAAGTAGAGCTTTTATACAGCTTGGCTAAAGTACAGACAAACCTACCTAATCTGATACTTTTCTAAGTACATTAAGACTTAACTTGGTTTTTTTTCCTGTGTTTTTTTTTTGTTTGTTTGTTTTAATATTATTATTATTTTGTAGTCTTCCCCAGTTTTTTTTTGTTTGTTTGTTTTATTATTATTATTTTGTAGTCTTCCCCAGGAGTTCCTTTGCTAACAGGTAGTGGCTTTAGAACTACAAAAGAGTTTAATTTTAGCTATGTACAAAGTGAAGTGTAATTTGAGGTGACAGAAGCCTCAGCTGACCCATGCTATCTTTCTCCCAGGTGTGCTGTGCAGTTTTACACATTGTGCCTCACTAATAGCCATTGTTTTCTGCTAGAAGCTATAATTGCCCCAGACTGGAACCCTGTTATCTCCTTGTCACTGGAGCCTCTTCCTTTGAACATGGTATTCACAAGTTTTATACTGTGTTCATTGATTTAGAATCAATGTGCACATCCTCTTTTACTTTTGGTCAGGTTGCAGAGGGAAACACAGACTCAGTGGATTAATTTTTTATGCTCCCCTCCACAACTAAATTGGCATTACTTTTGTGGTAATAGTTTTCTGACAATATTGATCAAAGAAATACAACTAATATTGGCAAGTGAACAGTAGTGGGATGTAGGGGTAGCAGGGAGGAGTGATGTTCTGTAATACAAGCAGAACCTAGAAGACCAAAAGGATATAAAAGTGCTGAACATAGAAAATCAGTAAGTTTAATTTTATTTTTTAATTCCTTCTTTGGTCAGTTAGCCTGGAGGTACTCATGTTTTAAGATTTTGTTTTGTTTGAAACTCTGACTATCCCTCAAGTGAATTCTTGGGATTATATGCATATTCTTCTTGAGGTATTGAAATTCCCCCTCTTGTTCTTATTTCTGTAAGACCAACTTTCTCTAGAGGGAAAACTTTTTCGGTTTTCTGCAATGGCCCTTTTTAAGATACAGCAGTGAATCCATTTCATCCATGTAACCCATCACCTTGCCAAACAGATCAGGGAATACACTGGAAAACTGAAGGCATTTTTACTTCCCTATGGTGTAGGTAATTTATGGTAGTGACTGCTTGGGGCACTCCTTTCTAGCTGAGATAAACCACTATTTAAAATAAGGTACAATTTAGCAATGTTATCTACCTAAGTGTAGTCAGATACCTTTGCAGGAACTCTGTGACTCCTCATGGAAAGGAATTCTCTTGAAACAAATAAGGAAAAGAAAAATATAAACTAAAAATCAGTGGAAAGGGTGAGGCCATTTTCTGTGCAGCCAAGTAACTTCCTGCCTGACTCTGAGTGGCTCTCTCTCTTCTTTTTCTTGCTTCTGATTTTTCTCTTTTATATTTCTGGAGATGAAGGCACCTAAGAATGTTTCACTGGAAAATAATGGAAATAGGTTTTTGAAGTGCATATTCAGGATTTATTTTTTTTTAAATCAGGTTGCAGAAATGTTTCTGTCACACCTGTCCCCAGCATAGCTTTCAAGGCATTGTTTTCTGACTTTCTGCACTCTGTACCACTTCTGTAAGTTCACAAAATCACTAAGCCAAGCAGGCTGCATACTGGTCGCCCCTCCTTTTGCTTTGTGGTTAACCCATGTCTTTGAAAATGGGGATAAAGGTGGTGTAGCTCTTGCTGCTGCTGATTGAATCCCAGCAGTTAACTCTTTCTGCATTGCCACACCCCTTCCAAAGCTTTGAAGCTCATCTCTCACTGTCGTCACTGGGTAAAAATAACAGATAAGTCAACCTTCTGGCAATTTTTTGTATTGCTATGCTGGAAGCCTTTTTCTCTACTTAATTTTGTGGTACTTTTTGCAGCCTCTACTAAGATGTCTGCACTTTTGAAAGAAAATGCCAAATATTTGCACTGCCTTGCAGTGAATATGTGTTATATTTATTATATGAATGCTGCAGCCTTACTATTTGTATTTATCATTGGCTGTTTGTCCATCTGCAGTATCACACAGGACTGATTACAGCTCCCAAGACACTATATGACAGTAATGACTTCTAAGTGAACTATCTCCAGAACTTGACAGTGCCCATTGAAGAAAAAAAGAGAAGCACAAATCCTGAAATTAATTTAACTCAATGGCACTGATACTACTGCCCAGTGGTGTAGCATGTAAGGCACTGCAGCATGGCCAACATCATGGGATGTGCTTCTCCAAGCAACTTTGCACCATTCTGTTGTACTAGATCACAATTGCTATGCCAAGAGGAATGTTTGGGATCTTAACATGGGCTTTGCTAACCAGTGCCCTTTGAGAAACATTCTGTAGCTGAACTACTAGTAGGAAAGTTCAAGAGTATATTAGCAGCTTTATCAGCCTATTAATGTTTGCTCCATACATTCAAGTGTGTTATGTTTTTGGGTGCACTATTACATATCACTTTATCAGCTATTTCAATTCATTCCCTTTGGATTTGAGCTTTTCTTAATGTTATATTCACCTTAGTGATCTAAAAATAAAGTACAAATTCTCACAAAAATGAAGATAATAAACTTTTTTATAAGAACCTTTTTTTTTAAGGCCATTTAAGTAATACTAATTATCAATATCAAGAACTTAAAACCAGACCATCTAAATTATGGAATGCTAACACTGAACAAATATGTGTGCTTTAGTCTTTGCAATGTTCTCATCACTTTTTTTTTTCTCCAAACCAGGTTTTGATTTTAGTCGGAGGAAAGAAGATATGAAATTTTTGAACATTATGAATATCAACAGAAAATCAATTCATCTAACCTGTGGAGAGGATCATTTAAAGCCAGATTGTTCTAGACTGTGAAAGTGAAGCAACTGAAGCATTAATTCATTTTAAACTGAACTATAAATCTGAATTGTTCTCTTAGGTATTCAGAGAGTACCTAATAAGTAGCATTCAAGAATCAATATTAATGGTTTGTATTTACTGTTATGTTAACAAAATTAATAAAATAATTTAATTTGCTCTTTGTTGCTTTCCTGCAGATACAGAAATGTTTACTTTCAGCATTTTCTCTGCTCTCTTGGAGCTTTCTGGTATAATCTCCCAGTATGGGTTAAGTTATCTTACAATATTTTAATTTTCCTCTGTCTGCATGTACTTCATTTAAGGTGTCATTTTAACCTATTTGAACAAATTAGTTTGGGGTTTTTTTCCTTACAGATTTCAAAAAGTATTAGTTACTTAAGAGCATGTTGCAATGCATATCTTGACAAATTATTCCAAATATGGAATATTTGTTCAGGGATTGCAGCAGAAATCTGAATCTGACTTTTTCACTGGGTTTTATATTTTTTCTAGTCATGAGAATTTTGGAGGATTCTGCAGGCCACTCTTGGTACTTCCTTGGTGAGCAAATCTGCTTTCTTGGTACTGTTTCAAGGATCTCCTGTCGTGACCCAGCACCTCAGGGAGGAATGGCTTTCTTTGTGGCCTAAGTTGCATCACAGCAAATAAAAATACTTTTTGCTTATATTGTTAAAGATTTGTGTATGTGCAGAAGAATGATGCATTGGAGAAAAATCCTTTGCTAATCTGTCTTGCAAGGATTTTCTGTATCTTTTCAAGATGGATAGTGTTCAGACACTCCTCTGATGCAATTGTGAATTGCCCAGCAGTGCTAGCACCAAGGGTATGGTCTCCTGGTGGTGTCAGAGGCCACCAATCTACTGATATGCAGGCATTGGGTGGACCTCAGCTTACAACGTCTTTTCTGACAAGATCAAAGCATTTCCCTGCAAGGAAACTGCCCTGTGACTAGCCAGGTTTCTGCAATCCCCACTCCACTGAGTTCTCTTTGGAAGTTCCACAAGAATTTCGGTTGTCACAGGCAGTTGGTATTATTTTGTTGTTTCTGTTGTTGCTGTGCCCTAAAACATGAGTTTCTGCTCATCCTAAAAACCTCAGAACATTCAAGTCCCTGTGAACAAATGTGCCTGCCTCTTTATGCTTGTACACATGTTGCAAAACAATTTTTAACCAGTTTACTCGGGTGAAGTGGCTGTTCTGTATGGGTTTGGTGTCCTGATGCATGCAGCCCTTCTGCTGGCATTTGACCGAGACCTGCATTCTGGTTATTTCTGAAATGGTGCATGAATAACATTGTTCTTTCTCCTTATTCTGACCATAGGCAATTCCAGAGTCAGGTTCTCAAAGGAGCTATATATAGACTGGATTTCAGTAGTGTATTTCACAGAAGTATAAGCTTCCTTAACAGTGGACCTGGCAGTTGGAGAGGTACTGAGAAAGAGTTCTCATTCTGTTGGTGGGGATGGAGTATAATCCTGGTGTAAACCCCCTCGCTAAACACCCACCACACTTCTGCTACAGTTGGCTGGACCAACCTGAGTTTAGCGGTATTTGTGTTTCAGCCCTTGCAAGCAGCTACAACCAGTGCAGTCGAGCCGTGTTAACCTATCATCTCTTGAGGGTTTAGACAGTCTTCAGTGCAAATCCAGCTGACCTGGCTTCATTTGCCTGAGAAGAGTGAAGCTGTATTTCAGTTTCCTCTCTGCTGAGATGTCAAGAGAGCTATAAATGTATTTGGTCATTAATTTTAATGATGCTTTTTGTGATACAAATGCCTAACTTTTTGGAGTGGAAGTGAAATTGCCTATGTATTTTGCCCAGTGCTCCACCTGGGTTGGGGCAACCACCAGTATCAGTCCAGGCTGGGAGATGCAGGAATCCAGAAGGACTTGGGGCTGCTGGTGGATGAGAAGCTGGACATGAGCCACCAATGTGCACTTGCAGCCCAGAAAGCCAACCCTATCCTGGGCTGCATCCAAAGCAGCATGGCCAGCAGGCCAAGGGAGGGGATTCTGCCACTCTACTCCACTTGGAGTGCTGTGTCCAGCTCTGGGGTCCCCAGCACAGGACTTGTTGGAGTGAGTCCAGAGGAGGCCACAAAGATGATCACAGGGCTGGAGCACCTCTCCTGTGAGGAAAGGCTGAGAGAGCTGGGTTTGTTCAGCCTGAAGAAGGCTCCAGGGTTACTTTGTGGCCTTTCAGTACCAAAGGGGACCTACAAGAAAGCTGGAGAGGGACTTCTTGCAAGACCGTGTAATGACAGGATAAGGGGAATGGCTTCAAACTGGAAGAGAGTAGGTTTAGATTAGATATTAGGAAGAAATTCTTTACTGTGAGCGTAATGAGGCACTGGAACAGGCTGTCCAGAGAAGTTGTGGATGTCATATCCCTGAAAGTGGTCAAGGCTGGATTGGATGGAGCTTTGAGCATCCTGGTCTAGTGGAAGGTGTCCCTGCCTATTGCAGGGGGGTTGGAACTATATAATCTTGAAGCTCCATTCCAACACAAACCATTCTATGATTCTATGATTTTACGCAGCCTTTGAGAAATAAATTTGTGCATGTCACATCTCTGAGCTCGAGTTGTCTCAGTTGGTAACCAACAGCCTGAACTTGAAAGCCTGTACATCTGAGTAATGAAACACTGAGTCATTCTACCTTTTAATTAAAGCATGTTCCTTTAATATATTCCTCCTGCTTAAAATTATGTGAGAATTAGTTCCTAGAGGAAAATGCCTAACAAATGCACTTTTGTCTAGTATTTTCTATAAATTAGCTGAGTAAGGGGGAACACTTGAAATATCTAGTATGTCAGGCAGTTGCAGGGGATGCATATGTCAACCTCAAGCTTGATTTATCTCACATGCCTTTTTTGACAGTTGTAACTTAACGGCTGTATTTTTCTGCAAGCTTTCAGGAGGCTATAGACGAGTTTCTAGCTTTGTGGTGGAAGTGAATGCCTGCTTGGCGGTGTAATTTGAGTCATTCTGGGAGAGGCGTGGAGCACTTGAAGTGTGACTGCTAGCATAAATAAGAGAACGACCCTCTTCTGGAGGGTAAAGTACTCTTACTGTGTTTCAGAGGAAAGCTGCTTCCCAGTAACAAGTGCTACTGCTAATGGACAGCTGCGATGCTACGAACTGAAAGACTTAATATATTGAGCTCCAGTCTGTTGTGATACTCTTTTGCATTTCAGTTTGAAGTTCACGAGGACAGAGCAAGGAAGGAGGGGAAAATTTTTGCAGTAAGTGCAACTGTAGGTTACCACTAGAGTTAGCATTTCACACCGAAGTCGTTTTTGTTTTAAAAGTTTGGAGGGCGAAGGAATTACAACTCGCTTGTCTCTATGTAATAACACTGTTAGCACTGTAAGTAGTTGAGGGAGGACAGAGGTGGCGTACGGAATGGTGCCTTTGCCCATAGCCCTGCTGTGCCCATAGC
>NW_008660143.1:0-10716 GCF_000695815.1 Acanthisitta chloris
ACTTGTGCACACTTAGCACATGCTGCTCGCCAGAACTGAAAATTAAAAGAAGACATAGAATCATTCAGGTTGGAAAATTTCTTGAAGATCATTGAGTCCAATGGTCAACTTAACACTGCTGAATCCACCACAAAACCATGTCCCTAAGTGCCACGTATGATGTTACATATGATTGAATCCCTGAATTCAAGTTTGCAGAGCTCTGTGGATGACATATTTCCAAGACTTTACAACACCTCAGTAAAGTACAGATTTCACCAGGTAAAGTAGCTAAATACCTGAAAATTACGATTGAAACTAGTATCAGTTCCAAGATGACTCTGAAAAAGCTACATGCACCCAAAATTGAGGGTTGAAATTAGATCAGCTTACAACTTTTCTCAGCAAAGTAGGGTAAAATATTTTGTTTTGAGATAAACAAAAACTCCCCCTCATCTTGGAGCGGATGCTTAGCAAAACCAAAGAAAATGGCAGCCTAAACTTGCTGGAGGAATTCTGGAGGAAGAAAGATGCCCTATCCCCAGTTAGCTTGAAGGCTGGGCTAGAGTTCAAACCTTTTTTTTCTGCTCACAAAACCTAGAGCTTGTACCTTCCAGGTAAGATCTCTGAACGCCGAGTTATAAAATATTTATAGCTATAAACAGGGAGTAATTTTACATGTGTGGAATCAACAGGAGGGAAAGCATTCATCCTTCCAGAACAACTTCTGCTTTCTTAGTAAATTTGGGGATGAACAAAACAGTGTGGAATCTTTTTTTCCTCTGCCTTCAGCTTCCAAAAATTGTTTTGACATAGGCTCTAAAAGAAACTTCTTGGAGGAAAGAATGAAGCAGGAAGGAACAAAACATATCTTTTTAAAGAGCACTGGTCAAGGCTAGCAGGATGAAAGTTCTTCACCTGAGTACTCAACAGATTTTTTTTTAATTAACTGGTGGGACAAGTTAGTTTTCTAACCATTCTGATGTTTTTTTGGTTTTTTTTCCCAATGTTTTCCTGGTTGGTGATGTCTATTCTAATTTAGTCAAAGAAAACCAGTTTAGTACTCTGAAACATGATCACAATTAACATTATCTGTCTTGTTCAAATGACAATTGTCTCTGTGAAGCCATTAAAGAAGGCTCTTGATTTCTTTCAATGCACAAACATAAATTTATAAATGTTTTCTATTTCCATTTATAATGATAAAAGTCCCATGTCCTCTAATGTAAGCATGATGCTGAGGAGGGACATGCAATGCTAGGCCACCCATTTGATTTACTGGTGTAGCTATGGAAACTTCAGATGTAGATTACTTCTCTCCTTTTGTTGATTTTGATGATATCTTCTCACACATGGAGTTATTAGAGGCAAATGCCTCAGCAGAACACAGTGGGAGAAGACCAGAAGTTTTTCTTGACTTTGCCATCTCAGGTTTGTCCTACATACATGAGATCTTAGGTGCAAAATTTTCAGAAGCTACAACTGCAGAATGGGAGAGTGAGAGAACTGTGGAGGTGCTGAGGCACTGGAACAGGTTGCCCAGATAAGTTGTGGATGTCCCATCCCTGGAAGTGTTCAAGGCCAGGCTGGATGGGGCTTTGAGCCACCTGGTCTAGTGGAAGGTGTTCCTTTCCATGGGAGGGGTTTAGAACTAGATGGTCTTTAAGGTCCCTTCCAACCCAAACCACTCTAGGATTCTAGGATTCTATAATGTACCACACTTCTTACTAGTGCCATACCACAGCAAAACTGCTCCTCTGCCCTTTTTTTGCTTTGAAGAGGAAGCCTGAGTGTCTGACAGGGCTCTGCAGTCCCAAACACTGTCCTGCTATGCTTTCAGACAAGGAGTAGATGGGGTTTAGCATTGTTGTCCATGGCAGCGGATTGGGACTAGATGATCTGTAAGGTCCATTCCAACCCGTAAATTTTATGATTATATGTTTCTATGATCATGCTGTAGTCTTGGGCATTTTTTTAATGTCTCTATGGCAGAATGGCTACTGAAGCGTGTGTGTGTGTGTTTAATTCCTTTGGAGCTTGCTGAAATTCCAGCCTTTGGGATTGAAGCTTTCTATTTGCTCTAAGGAAGCATGTACAGCACAGCCCGTGACAGGCGAAATTTCCTACGCAGCTTTGCCAATGTGTTCCTACCCGGATCTTTTCTCAGGAAGGAAAGTAAATATTGTCCAACAAGCCAAATCTTTGTTCAAGATTTGGTGGCAACTAGCCATTAATTTAAGTGAGCTCCAAGGGTTCTTCCCACATTAGGGAATCCTCGAGTGGCATTAAGATACAAAAGCAGATTTCTGGAATGAGGTGAGAGATGGGGATGGCCTATTACATAGTAATCATGGTCTGATCTGATAAAAAGCTGTTCTGGGTTTCAAGGAACATATAGATGGTTTATTTCACATTTACTTCCTTAAGTGGCCCAGGAGATGTGGAGCTTCTTAGACGTTCTGCCCTTAGCCTCTTTGCTGAAATTCTTGACTGTGGTAGCATTTCTTCTCTAGACAACTGGTCATTTGGGACCAGACTGAGATCACTAAACTTAAACAGCCTACATAAAGGTAAAGCCAGTCATCTGTATTCTGCCTGAATGTGTTCACTGTTGCATTTCAGGCTATTTACGACATAATGCCTTACTTTTTTTATTATGTGTTGTGGATTATTTTTTAAATAGAAATATTTTTTAAAAATAGAGCCAAAAATGTGCAGCTGTTTTCATTTTAAGTGTGATTGGGTGTATTTTTTTTTTTTCACAGAATAAAGGAGAATTTTAAAATTAAAAATGTTACAAAATGGGAGGAGGTTTGAGTGAATGACATGATCTAATGGGGGAACCCCAATCCCAGTGCTCTCACTGCCTTCTCAGGACTGTATTTGTATCAGTTCTGAAAAAAAGTTGTTTTTCCCTAAAAAATACTTTGAGTTTCTGCAGTAAATTGCTGTTATGAGGGCTAAATCATTAGCATTGGTCCAGAGACATCATCTCTATTCTACTATGTGTCCTGGAGAATCAGTTCTAGTTTTCTCTAGGTATCCACAACTCATTTTTGTTTCATTTGCTGAGTTCATGGGTAAGAGCAATCTGTCTCTTTTGAGTTTATCACCTTAGCCAGATCACTATGTTTGCAGGAAGATAGTCAAGAAAATTGACATATCAATGCCAAAGACACTTCGGGTTGAGTTTCTGCTGCAGTACAAAGTACTAAAGTCATATTGAGGAGAGATCCACAGGGGAAATTTGTCCTTCATAGGAATTTCTGGACTCTGCCATTAGTAGTGCCTTATTCTGATCTGGCATGTGAGACACTGAGCATCCTGACTTTTGAGAACATTTCATATCATTCCCAGTAAAATTTGGAACAGAAAGAATCTATATGAGAAAGCAATTATGTATGGTAGGAGGAGACAAGAAAAATGTGAAATTATATCATGGTGATATTTATAATAATTTCAATTCCAAACAATTTTACAGTTTTCTAGTAAATCTGCTAAGTGATGCAAAAAATATTTATAAATATCTCAAAGACTATTACAGTCAGGATTAAACATTTCAGCTTTAAAGTTCTGATAAAACTGCTTATTAGAGAAAAAACTTGGCATTTAAGACTCCAGTGAGTACAATTTATGAGCTTGTGGTACGTTGTTAATTTGTTCAGTGCTAGCCTAGCAAGTCAGGCTCTTTTGAATTGGAAGGTTGTCTCCATGTTAGCTCCAGAGGGGGAAATGTATGTTTTCTCCTGTGTGGTCATTAACACAGTTCTAGTAGAAAGGAAATGATAAGAGCCCAGCAAAAAATTATACTTTAACAGAAGAAAAAAAAGGTGACATGAAAAAAAGCCCTTTCAGTTCCCTTTATTTTTTTACAAAAAAAATGATCTTCCTTTATGATTTCTGAGCTCTTGAACCTGATTCTGCAGATATTTCTCACATGTAAGTAAGCAATATACTCATTTATTCTTATAAGGGGTAATGGATTCAAACTGCCCAGCAAAAAATTATACTTTAACAGAAGAAAAAAAAGGTGACATGAAAAAAAGCCCTTTCAGTTCCCTTTATTTTTTTACAAAAAAAATGATCTTCCTTTATGATTTCTGAGCTCTTGAACCTGATTCTGCAGATATTTCTCACATGTAAGTAAGCAATATACTCATTTATTCTTATAAGGGGTAATGGATTCAAACTGAACTGAAGGAAGTTTAGGTTAGATATTTTAGAAAAAAGATTTTACTCTAAGGGTGGTGAGACCCTGTCCCAGATTGCCCAGGGAGGCTGTGGCTGCCCCAACCCTGGCAGTGTTCACAGCCAGGTGGGATGAGCCTTGAGCAACCTGCTCTGGTGGGAGGTGTCCCTGCCCAGGGCAGGGGTTGGCACTAGATGATCTGTAAGGTCCATTCCAACCCATAAATTCTCTGATTCTATGATTTTCCTCAGCGCTGTGCAACCAGTTTCAAGAGCTACACAAGACACTTTTTTCAGTATGAGACCTTCTAGGTGCATTTACAGCATTTAGTCAAGATAAGACAGTAACTTGCCAAGCTGCCGTTGCAATTCAGCACCATAAGAATACAGTGACACAGTAATTTTAAATCCACTTTTTATACACAGAGCCTATTATTTCTGTCTTTCCTCTTTAAGCATGTTCTGTCTGTAAGGCAATAATATGATTCCCAGATCTGTGAAAGCCAAGTCTGTCTTTAGTTGACTCGTACAGTCAAAATTTAGAATGCAATGTTTTTTCTAGTATCTTATTGTTTCGATTACTATTTATGGCAGAAAAGAAATAGGCTTCTCTAACTATAGATTCAGGTTTAAAAGGCTAAATGTTGAAAACAGTTTTTAATAATGCATGTTGCTTCGTAGGAGCATGTAAAATGAAACTGATGAGAGTCAGACATCTTGGGTTTAGTGTGGTCATTGCAGTAAATTATTTGTAATACAGATGTTGTTCTGGAACCAATTGTGTCAGGAGAGATGTGAAAACAGAACAAATAAACGAGCCATGCTAAAAATTTAGTAACGTGATTATACCAACTCCCTTGAGCAGCCCTTCTGAATTACTGGGAGATTTCATGGGAACAAATTTGAGACCAGGGAACTGAGGGTTAAAATGGAATAATTATATTATTGAATAGATCTATAATTTCTGCTTTGATATAGAGACTTATTTTCTAAACCTCTGTCCTACTAGGAAACTGAGCTGTCATCTATCCATGTTTTGCCATAGGATAAAGCTGCTGTCACATGTCATTAACAACAGATCTTTTTAGCAACACCATGGCTTTGAATTGTAGTTGAAACTGGAACGTGATTTTGACATGTTTTGCCTTTTACACTGAATGGCTTATAAAAATTAATCTTCCTGAGACGTTTTAATGCTGAAAGATGCATTCTTTATACACAGCCTCAATTATATATTTCTTGTACTTATATCAGGAAGTTTTCCAGAGCTGTAGTTTTTATATGTTGAAATTAATTTCAGAAAGACCTTGCAAGGAAATACCTGTATTATACTTAACAATTACTTGTTAGCTACAGCACACGCTGTAGCATCGTGATGAGGATATGTCAAAGGATTATTCATTTGGACTCCAGGAAATTATTGCCAGCAAGAAAATTAAGGGCAAAACAATGATAAGATCGACAATAATATTTTGAATGCCTTAACTCTGTATTTTCTTTAACTTAGGGATGCAGACTTGTTCCTGTTAGACACAAGGAAGGCTCAAGCTTCTGACGTGGGCTGGTTTGTGTTTGACATTACTGTGACCAGCAATCACTGGGTGATTAACCCACAGAACAATCTGGGCTTGCAACTCTGCGCTGAAACTGGGGATGGTAAGGCTCAAACTGGAGATCATAATGCCCTATCTATCTGCTCTTGTCTTATCCTGCTGCAAAGTTTTCTGGGGAGGTGTTTTTTAACTTGCCTGGGTGACAATTCACCGGGAGTTTCTGAGCAAAGAACACAAGTTTTATCGTGCTGTGGCTATGATCTGCAAACTTTCTGTTATTCTTCTTTCTGTAGAATATGGCAATCATGAAGCTAAGTGAATCAAGTGAAATTAAATGAGGTTTGGGATAAAAGATCTTAGATACAAAATGAAGTTCCATTTAATGCTCTTCCACTGATGATTCCATTCAGGAAACTCAGGCAGGTTTGCAGCATTTTAGTTTTTAAAAGTTACTCAAGCATTTAGTAGGGAAGCATAGGGAAGATTATAAAAAACCTCAGGACAGTTCAGAAGGTATTTCAGCTGCTCATACTGATGCTGGAGAAAGGTTAACAATAGGGTAATGTGGGACTTGGTTTTCTGTAACTAAAAAAAATAATTCCACAAATTATTTTAGCTTGAAGTGGATTAAAAATTTGAAGACTTGAAAATTTTAATTACCTGAAAATGAGCAAAACCACTATCAAAACTGAAGTCAGAGCTGTGAGGGCTTTAGTACAAATTTACTGGGCTACTGCATTATTCACAGTTGTGCTCTTCATTAACATTGAAAATGCATCTCAATGCAAAACAATATTTTTAGAAGAAATGTTCTTAACTTAGACTTCTTTAGAAACTAATAAAAAGGGACTTATATGCTGTTTTTTCTGTGATGGTTCACTTAATCCATACTACTTTACAAGCAAACCTTCAGATTTAGCTCTTTCTTGTCAAAAAGCTTTTTATGTCCGAGGTCAAGGGATCTATGATGCCAGTTAATCTAAACCTTAGCTGACATAATGTTAATGAGTAGCAGAAGAAACCCTGGTGTAAGGATTAATATTTTTTTTCTTCTCTCTTTGTTCTGGCTACATTTTCTCATTGGTTTTGATCTAAATTCTCCCTCGGGCTCAGCTGGGCTGTGAACAAAGCCTCTCATACTTTTTCAGCAAGTGCCCTGGCTGCTGGAAAGTTATGCAAAAACTGTCCTTTAGGCATGATGCTTCAAAAGGGAGTTGGCAGGTTTGCACCAGAGCAGACCACCACTTCATCCTCTGCTGCCTATATGGCTGGAGTGCACTCAGTGGAAAAGGGTGGCAGCAATGCCAACTGGATCACGTTGTTCCTGTCTTCAACCAACCTTCAAAGGCAACACACCTGATCTTGGGCTGCATGGGAAGTGAAACTCTTAGGCAGCCTGGATTTGTCAGGGCATTTGAAAGCCCTTAAAATTCTGGGGAGGTGACACCTCCGTCAGGGATCCAAATTAGGTGGACTGGCTTCTGGCCAGCTTTCCTACTCCAGAATAAACTCCATCCTTAACTTTTTTCTTTTTTTTTTTCCCAGAAGATTCAAATATAGAAATTCTTGAAAATTAAATATCCATGAAAGACATTCCTTAAGAAACCCTGGAACCAGCAATTTGTTGGTTCTAGCCTCAAAATTATATCTGTTTGGTAAACAGCAGGAAAGTTTGTATGGGTAAAAGGAAAACTTTAGGTTAATACACTGAAGAAATTGTGAAAGAACAGTTCATGTAAATATTTCCCAAGATCAGATAGGGGATAGATAATTTCCTATTTTAAATTCCAAAGCCACAAGCAGCTTTACCTTCTGCTCCACACTTATTTGAATTTCTCAGCACAGCTGCTTGACTGAGGAGGGAATTCCTCTTTTCCTTTGCTTTCTGTTCCCCTTTCAGTTTATTCATGCAAGAAGAGTGCCCTTCCAGGGACTAAAGTTTTCCAAACTACAGGGAAGACCTGTGCTATACCACTTCAGCTTAGTGTAAGGAAAATCATCCTTTCATGCTCTTATAATTTGGCTCTTAAGACTTTGATTATTTTTATTGGGTTGCTGTTACTTCTGGAAGCTATTAGAAACACCAGCAGTTGAATGACACGTTTGTGTACAGATGGAACATGAATTTTTATACATGACTCAGTATGTAGCAGACTTGGTTTGTAACCCAGAGAACCCCACCCACCTTCACTCCAACCAGTTCTCTATGAAAGCTCAGACACTGCTTCAAATCAACCGAGAAACCTTCCCTTGGCTCAAGTGAACTTGAGGTCGTGCAGGTCTGAAGTAAGTTTCTTTATGCTTCCAGCTGTCAACTGAGGTTACAGAAGGTAGAGGAGTTCTGCCCCTGTAACTGGAGAGACATTTATGATAAGACCTGATCCATTAACCTCTCTGTTGCAACAGTCCATTAAACTAAATGGGATTCTGTTAAGGAAGAGGATGCGTATCTGAGGTATTCAGCTGCTACAGGTGTTTATCCCTGGATAAACAAGCCTGTAAATACATACAAATTTTTAGATTTAGCCATACAGCATCTTTAAAATGAGATGCCAATTGTTGCTGAGACTCCAGGGTGCTACAAGCAGGTCAAAAGAGGTGATTCTTCCCCTCTACTCTGCTCTCATGAGACCCACCTGGAATACTGCACACAGTTCTGGTGTCCTCAAAATAAGAAGGACATGGAACTGTTGGAGCAAGTCCAGAGAAGGCCACAAAGTTGCTAAGAGCACTGGAGCATCTCCCTGTGAGGACAGGCTGAGGGAGTTGGGGCTGTTCAGCCTGGAGAAGAGAAGGTTGTGTGGAGACCTCAGAGCAACTTTTCAATATCTTAAGGGTCTACAAGGAGCTGCAGAGGGACTCTGTGTTAGGAACTGCAGTGACAGGACAAGGGGCAATGGGTTCAAACTGAAGGAGGGAAAGTCTAGGTTAGATATTAGAAAAAAGTTGTTTTCCTGTCAGGGTGGTGAGACACTGTCCCAGGTTGCCCAGGGAGGCTGTGGCTGCCCCAACCCTGGCAGTGTTCACAGCCGCCTTGAGCAACCTGCTCTGCTGGGAGGTGTCCCTGCCCAGGGCAGGGCTTGGGACTAGATGATCTGTAAGGTCCATTCCAACCCCTAAATTCTATGATTCTCTGATTCTATATTGTTATCATTGCCATTAAAAAAAATCTTTCTTACAGTTATCTTTGAGTTACTTTTTAGGCAATTGCTTGTGTGGATATATTTCTTTGGATCCCTGAAATGGTGCATAAATAATAATAATGTCTACATGAGAAATAAAAAAATTTGTAACTATTTAATATAACAGTGTGATAAAAACAACTTTGGAAGAATGTCTGGTTGTTGTAATTCATATTTTTCCCCCTTTGAAAATGCTGAAAAAGTACAAAAAGCCACATGACATAGGAATGTGTTTTCTTTTTTCTTTAAGACAGTATTTGGTATCATACGTCTCATTTTAGCATGAAATGTAGACTTTTTCTCTTAATGGGACATTTTATTTTGAACAGTAAGAATAAAGGTTTGCATGACACATATGGAAGCTGTCAACATATAATGCACTGTTTCCCTGGGGCTGTGGTAAATTAAGGATCAGGTTTTTTTGATTCTCTTTTTTAACGTCTCCTCAACATTCTGCAGCATCCCCTTTTGGCTGATTCCCTCCTTTTGACACCAAAACTCTCTGTGGTGTTTAAAACAAGAGGTGATCATTTTCACACTGATGGACACAAGGGTTTGAGATGAATTGCAGCATAAAATCAATGCAGATGCAGAAACAATTGAAAAGCTCCATGCAATGCTTTTCCTGTATATATACACCATATGTCTCTTAAGGCTTAAAACATGTTCCAGTGAATCAGCACCTTTGTATTAACACTTAAGATTTTTATAATTGGAAGCTAGCAATGGTCTGAACATCACTTTTGCTAAAGGAGTATAAACAGCTGCAAGAGTAATCCTTTTGCTGTTTATGTCATTGCTGAAGAGAAGCTCGTGTTGTTTACAGAAAATGGGAGAGGGAGATAACATGCAATGATGACTGTTGGTGATCCACAGAATAAAACAGGTTCCAAATACAGAACTCTCAATACAACATCCTGGGTAGCCCCACGGTCATGTACTTCTGTGCCTTTTATAAGATTACTGCAGCTCTAAGTTATTTTCCATCCACCAGCATGTCTGAGGGGAAGAAACTGGTGGCAACTTTGCAAAGCCAAAGCTGATTAAGGCCTGGCTTGGTCTGATGCTTTGGTTGTTCTGTAGCTGCAGTGTGATCACACTCGAGATGATCTGCTCCACAATCTTCTTGGGCACTGAGGTCAGGCTGACAGGCCTGTAATTCCCTGGGTCCTCCTTCCAGCCCTTCTTATGGATGGCCATCACACTGGCCAACCTCCAGTCATCTGGGACCTCCCTGGTCAGCCAGGACTGATGACAAATGGAGAGCAGTTCACCGAGCACTCCCACCAGCTCCCTCAGCACCCTAGGATGAATCTCATCTGGTCCCGCAAACTTATAAGCATCTAAGTGGCACAACAGGTCCCTAAATGCCACCAGGAGGAAGTAGTTAGTGACCTCCTCCTTTCTCCTAGGAAACCTTCAGAAAAGCAGCATGACCACATTCTCAGTGTTGCATAGAGTTGCTGGTTTGTTTTCAACCCTCAGCAACTTGTGGCAGCCTTTGGCTCCTTCATGTAGTTGGCTGCATACCTTACATTGGTCTTCACTGTTTCCATGCTAAATGTTATCAGCCTCATCACCCAGTTGCCCCCAGGCAACCTTGGCACCTCACTTCTATGATCATGGTAGCTATCAGGTGCTCTGGAGGATGCTGCTGGGTTGTTATTTAAATCTCTTGGTGGATCTGGTATTTACAAGGCAAAATATCAGAAGCAAATTCACCTTCATGAGTGTCCTTATAGTGGGGGAACTTAGGGTATATGTATTTATATTGATATATATTTTTATATATATATATATGGACTTTGGCAGGC
>NW_008660144.1:0-1008 GCF_000695815.1 Acanthisitta chloris
TGCCGCGCCCCGGAGCCTCCCCGAGCTCCAGGGTCCGCGGGTTCGAGCCCCGCGCTCGGTGTCCCGTGGATGGTTATGTTCCTTGCGTGTTCCCGGAGAGCTCTCCCTTGTGCTTGTCTGCTGTACATGGATGTATTCCTCTAGTACATGAAAAGACCACGCCATGGTAAGGCCCCGGGTTAGGTCTGGGCCCCCAGCATCACCTGCACTGTGGGGTGAGGACATGTGGATTCTTCTTGCTCCTGTCCCTGGTTTCCCTCCCCAGGTGCTGAGTTCCTCGCCTGTTTTTTTTGTTTTGTTTTGTTTTTCTTTTTTTGATTTGAAATACCTCTTCAGTGTGGAAGCAGGGGAACGCAGGGAGGATGTATGGGGTCTGTGGTGTCTCCCAATGCTTAGGACAGGGGATGGGTGCTCACGACTATGCACACCAGTCATAGGCGTGAACTGCAATGCTGAGCCCAGTTGGGTCAGAGGCAGAACAGCTGCGTGAATGAGTGGAATTGGCCTTGAACCAATAACTTAGAATCATACAATGGTTGGGTTGGAAGAGAATTTTCAAGGTCATCTATTCCAACCCCACTGCCCTGGGCAGGGACACCTTCCACTGGACCAGGTTGCTCCAAGCCCTGTTCAAACTGGCCTTGAACACTTCCAGGTGTGAGGCATCCACAGCTTCTCTGGGCAACCTATGCCTGTGCTTTACTACCCTCATTGTAGAAACCTTTTCCCTTATCTCTAGTCTAAATTTCTCTCTTTTAGTTTAATGTTGTTACCCCTAGTCCAATTGCAACAGACCCTGCTAAAAAGTCTGCCCCATCGCTCTGAGTGTCATTTTGTACTGTATGGTACCTGACCCTGACTGCATGACCAGTATGACTCTGCTCCTCACCCTCCAGCCTGCTCTAGGCTTCATCTCTAATGTCTCTCTCCTCCTTTCAGCATCACACCAGTGTTTTGATGCTTCTGCCCCAAGACAGGATCCATGCACCGACACTGGACTGACCACAG
>NW_008660144.1:1023-5789 GCF_000695815.1 Acanthisitta chloris
CCTTAGCCCTGCTCACAAGATAATTAACTCATCAGTAAGGTTTGTTTAACGTGAACTCTCTCTCTGGTTTCAGCTGCCGTTTCTTTAGAGCAGTTGGTGTCTTCCTGGATATAAGCATTTATTTCCATAATGCTGACTCCAAACCCTGCCTGCCTGCAGGGCTGTAATTTATCCCCCGAGGAGCGTCTGGACAAAGCAGGGCACTAATTCTGCCACCTGTGCTGATGATGTGTCCGAAGAGACTGTGTCAAGTCTCTATTAAAAGCTGAGAATAAGACAGAAAGCCTGAAATCTTTACTTCCCGAAGATGTATGAATGTAATATAAAGCTGCTTCTAATTCTTCCCAGGGATTAATGGAGACAATCAAGGACAATTTCACTCAATACTGCTTTTCTTGTTGTAAAGTGAAGCTTCCCCAAACCTGAGGCAAGGCAGAAACATGGCTTTGAGTCTGTGTCACTCTCCTTCAGTCAAATGGAATTAGCTGTCTTCATTTAAAAAGTCTTTGCTGGCACCACAGTGCCAACATTTTCTGAGACAACGAAATGGACAGAAATCCATTTTCTAGGCTGGAAGGAAGGCAAAAAATAAATTGGTAGAATAAAGAGTGAGGAGGAATTGAGGCATTCACGGCACTCGCAGCGAGAGTGATTGGAGGTGATGGGAAGAAGGCAGGAGAGGGATTCATTTGTTTAAAATATAGGACTGGAATTGGCTTTGAGGTGCACGTTGCATCACTGAGGAGCTCAGGCTGCTGTGGCTCTGCCAGGTGGGTGCTGGGCAGCAGCAGGGAGGGAGGGAGGGAGAGATGCTGGTGCATGTCAGCTCCGGCAGACCATGGGGGTGGCTCTGGTCATGCAGCCCAAACATGGGGCAGCAAGTGTGTGCCCTGTCACTGGGGGCTCCTGGCAGCCCTGCAGGAAGGTCACAGCCTCTTATGCTCACCTGACACCAAATTTGAACACCAAGTGTGTGAGGCCATGTGAGAAAGGATGCCCCAGGGAAACCTGGAATGCACCAGACCTGAAAGAGTCAAGATACCCACCCAGAAAGGTGCTCAGGGCAGCACTTGGACTGCACCTTGGTGCCTGCAGGCAGTGACAGACACTGGCAAAATATGGGAAAACTCAGTGAGGCCAGCACCTGCCTGAAGCAGCTGGGGAGGGATCTGGGGGGCTTTGGTGCCCCCACAAACCCTCCAGCCTGTGCTGCTGTCAGCATTGTGTTGGGGAGCTCTGGGTAGGGTCTCAAGACACACCTGCCTCTGTTTTTGCACTGCAGCTCATCACGCTGCATCTGACTAATGAAGTTTGTTCCTTTCTGGGAGCTGATAACATTACACTCCTCCTGCTTCCATTCACATCTCAGAAGCAGAAAGATTCCTGTCTATAAAATTCCTGGAGATGTCGATTTGTGGTTATCTCACGGCAGTGATTTTACTCGGCCTTGCTGTTTATGCTTGGCATTGCAGATACTTCCAGAAATCAATGCTGTTACTCTCCTTTCTCCTGACAGGCAGCTCCTGGGAGCTCTGTCGGTGTGTCTGTATCCTTATCCCTGTTTTCACTGCCCAGGCTCTCTGTGTGGCCCTTCCCTGAGATTGTTTCTCAAGTTCCCTGTGTAGGAAACTGCACGGGTGAGCGATCAGACACAGGTACAGCTGGAAAGGAGAGCTCTGACGTCTGCCCACGCACTCTGTGCCATGAGCTCTGGGTATGTGCGTGAAGCAGGAGCTCTGGGTCAGCACGGGCCCAGGTTTGGCTTGGCAAAGCTCATTGTGTTATAGGAGTGATGGATATTAATTAAGCTGCTTTGCCCTCCTGGGCTGCTGACAATGGTTGCTGCTAAACCAGCTGTAAATCTCTCCCTGGGGATTGTGGGTTTCTGTCAATCCTGGGCTAAAGTTAAGTCCTGAAACTTGAGGAGGGTTTGATTCCTTCAGTTCTTAGTAAAACCCTCCAGTTCTTTTCTAAGAGACTTAAGTTCATGGTTTGGCAAATGTTGTTGCTAGAAATTGGGTTTGGAGTCTAGCTCTGGGAGGATTCATCCATCCCAAACCAACCAGAACACAGGTAACTCTACAGAGAGAGGTACTGCACTAATCCTGCATTTCTGGTGCCAAATTCAGTGTGTTACACTGCACTGGAGAGCTCAGAGAAGTTCCCTCCTTTCGCTTCCCTGAGCAATTTCATTAACAGGAGTGTGAAAAAGTCTCCCCTGAGCAAAGCTGCTCACAGTGAGGCAGAGGGAACATGGCAGCGAGTGACACTTTTCCATGTGTTTGTTTTCCAGGCTCTGACCAATGTGCCTGACCTCCTCCCATGCAGATCTGGCTGCATGGCTGTGTCACCATATTCCCCAGGAAAGTGCTGGGTGGGGAAAACACTTTATCAGCTGAACTTCAGCTCTTCGGAGACCAGTGTGGGACTTCACAGCTCAGGTGCAGTCAGTGCTTAAAACTCTTTTAGTTTTTCCCCCTTCCTTTCCCAGCTTCTGTTCTAGCAGTCCAATGCAGTTTGAGGTTTGCTGTGTCATTTTCCTCCCTGAGTACTCTCTCCTTCTCCTGGAGCTGTCGCCGCCTTGTTGGCATCAGGGAGTTGCTTTCCATCGACGTCTGAGCTGAGCAGTTCATTAATGTTCACAGCATCCGTCTGGAAGCAGTCACTGGCTCCCAGGAATTGTCCCTGTGAGGATACAGGCTGAACATCTGCACGAAGCAACTTCATCTCAGGCTGCAAGTCCTGCCACCAGATCTGGGTTTTTCACCTCAAGAGAGAGGATTCTGTTTATGTGTATGCTTAATAAGGAGTTACTATTTGCCCATTAGAGAACTTTTACAGCCTGAGGTTACTCTTTTTTTTTCATTTGCCACATTACAGTGAAGAGAAGTTGTGCTCCTGCAACCTGCAAACCTCTGGAATGTCTCAAAACCACCATTTGTCATGAAAATGTGGTGCTGTTATTCAAAATGCCGTGGGAAAATCCTGATTTTATTTTATCTTTAGTGTTGCTCAGCATTTTAATTTGATCTGTATGGTTCAATTCTCCTAAGTTTTCCCTAGGCTTCCATGGTTCTGAACGTTAGAGAAAAAATATCAGTGAATTTAATGATATTTAATAAATTGTCATATTTATTTGCTTGAATATTATTACTCTTCTAAAGATCCTGTTGCTGTTTAACCTGTCATCTTGCAGAGCCAGGAGTTCCAGAGCATCTTTCCTCTGCAGGTGTTAGTCTTTCCACTTTGTCCTTCCACTTTGCAGCATTTGTGTTGAGATAATCTCTTCTAGAATTTCTTGCAATGCTTCATTTTAATACATCTTCCCTTGTCACTGCAGGACTGAATCCACCCTCCTGGTAAGTGATATCTAAATCACCACTGCAAGGAGAGGATGAGATATGTGCAGGTGAAAGGGAGGCAAAGGATATGACTGAAGAAGGAAAATTTGCAGAGTGAGAAGAAATACGGACAGGGTGTGTAAAACTGGTCATGTTCCTCACAGCTCCTGCTCACTGCTGTGGCACAGGATGTGTAAGGACACAGCTCTTTGCCTCTTGCCATGTACTGATGAGATGATCAGATGTGAGTGTGCAGTCGTGTTGTGGATGTGCATATACATGACAACTTGGGTGTTTATTGCACATGCAGTGACATCTCTGCAAACAGCTGGAAGTCCACATTTGTACAAGCTCAGCAGCTGCCTTTTGCCAACAGTGATGTTCCTGCAGCCTGTACAATGCTGAGCAGTCTCCTGAATGCTTCATTGTTGCTCTTCATGGTGACTGCTCAGCCTTGTGCATTTGGATGAGGCTATTTGAAAGAGAACAAAACAGGAGCATGCCTGGTTTCCCCAGGCAGTAACAGCACACTGGGGCAAGCAGCAGAGCCAGCAGTAAAACCGGTGAGTGTAAATCACTCTGAGCCACCTGTGGAGGAAATGGGGAGAGTGGGATGAGAGCTGATGGTGGGACACAGGAGGGCAAACGTTCAGCTGTGGAAGGACCCACTTGTGTGGCTCCACACTGTGGAGGGGAGCTCTCTGAGGGGCCTGGGGTGGGCTGCAGAGCTGCTCCATATCTCTTCCCTGCTGTACAGGCCCTACAGTCACTATCTTGGTCAGCAGCTGGGCTGAATCTTCCAGGGGAGATGATTTTTGACTTCCCTCTGCTGCTCCAGCCTCTTCAGAGGAGCTAATGTCATTCACAGAATCATAGAGTAGTTTGGGCTGGAAGGAACATCTAAAGATCATCTATTTCAGCCCCTTGTTTTGGGACTAGACTGTCACCAGCACACTAGGCTCCGTCCAGGCTGAGTGTGTGTTAAATAAAATTAGAGCTCATAGAGCATTTCTGTGATGGGACTGCTCTGTTGGGCCTCAGCACATGCTGAGGGACTCAGTGAGAGCACTTCACTGCTGCTGCAAGAAAACACCTTGGTATAGAAGAGCATCTTAAGACTGTTTTTGCTGCCTTCTGCATTCCCATTGGACATCTATCCCCAAACTCACTGTGGTGGCAGCAACTTTCTCTGACTTTCAACCTGAACATATCGGCTTGTTTGTTCCTGTGCCAACATTGTCCCTGAACCCAAGCAGGTCTCATCTCCCAGTTCTCTCCCTCTTGTCTCCCTCTCCCTCTCCTCTTTTCTGTTTGTGGAGCATGATCCTATCTCTGTTGCTCTATGTTCCATGAGGCTGAACACGCCAGCCCCTCTCCATTTCCCCACCCCTTCCAGCAGCCCTTTGCTACCTGGTTTTCCCTGCT
>NW_008660144.1:5836-10154 GCF_000695815.1 Acanthisitta chloris
CCTCAGATAAGATCTTCCTGGGGCCTTGCACAATGGAAACTTCCGTAAAGCCTGGCCAAAGTGTCTGCTGAGGGGTGAGTCTCATTCCTGTGGGATGAGATTTTCCTTTGAAATGTGCATGAAATCAGCTCTCTCAGTTACCGTAAGTGTTGCTTAGTCAAAGTTATATTTATTATTGCTTTATACATTTCAATACAATTTCATCTTTTACAGTTGATTTGTGACACTAGACAGATCCAACTGAAATCAATTTGAAGCTCAGTCTCAAAAGAATCTAACATTTATTGGGTCTCTGCAACCTCTCCACGTTGCTTTTTGTCAAGAAATCTTTTCCCAGCGCTGCATTTGAAGCAGGAATTAGAGCTGTAAGTCCCACAGCTCCTCAGGGATTGGCAAAAATAGATTGTTTCCTCCTCTAAACCGTCTTGAACCCATGCTCATGTGTTCCATGTGCTGCCCCATCGACCTTCCAGCAGGTCCACATGCTTCAGTAACTCATGATTGCCTAAAAAAGTTGGTTTCCTTGAAGCATGGGGATCCCCACTGGGGCTAGTGGTGTGAGGTGACATTTTTAAGACATACTAGGGGGACAAAAACTGAGTGATCTAAGTGATCCAGGCCACAGAGGGAATGGCAGCTGGTCAAGTCGGTGATGACGTTGCCTCGTATAAATCAAGAAAAGGTGGCAGGTGGGTGTTGCTTGCGAAGAGCAGGAGCAGAGGGATGACTGCCTGGAGGCTGAGGTGGCTGAGGGGAAAAGGTGTGTCTGCTTGGCTGCAGGTTTTATATAAGGGCAACATCTTTCATCTCATCTGCGGGGAAAAAAGGGACGTCGCAGAGTCTCGAGGAGTCCAGAGGAGCCTGAGCAGAGCCAAAAGGCTTACCCAGCTGGCTGTGGCTGATTCAGGTAATGTGCTCTGTGCACTGGTTGCATGGTGGCAGGGTGGCACATGTGGTGCTAGGGTGACAAGTGTGATGGGAGGGTCCTCAGTCTTAGAAGTGCTTGGCTGCTGTAGTTAGAGACTGCTGGACACCAAGCTGCTGATCACCTGCCTATGTCTGCCATTTTGTAGTTAAATATATATTATTAATTATTAAATTGTAACTTTTAGGTAGCTTATTTTTATCAGTTGTGCTTTAGTTTATAGCTTTTGATAGTTAGAAAGAACAAGGATAATCTCCTCAGGTGCTTCCCTTGGTAAACCACTCACCAAAACACCTGTAACTGCTCATCACAGAGATACAGAAATAACTCAAATATCAGTTTGGGGGAAAGCATTTTGTCTTCTTGTATGTGAATGTTTTGGGCCAGTCACAAAGCACCAGGAAAGGGTTTTTATTGAGTCTGTCCATGTGTGTGGACATGAAAAAGGTCCTTCTCCTTCAGGTTTGGGCAGAGTTTTGCTTGAGCTGGACAACTAGAGGAGGAATTTCTCACTTGACCTCTTTCCTCATAAAGACCCTGGGATTTCTTCTGAGAGACTCTTCCCCCACTGTTCCCTCTGATGTCTCCCTTGGCAGCAGGGGAATCTTCTGGAGATGACGGTACTGAAGCTTTTTGGAATCATCTATTTCTGTGGCCTCCTCCCACCCTCGCAGGAAGTCTTGTCTGGGCTGTCCTGTGCCGTCAGTCCGCGGGCGATGCAGAATGGTAATCACAAAAGAACAGGAGTTGTGTTTGTTTTGAAATCTCTGTGGGACTGTGATAGGAAGTAAAACCTCCTGAGTGTCTTCATCTTTATTTCATAGTTCCTCAGGGCTGCAGACTTTGCTCAGAGCCTCTGACAGCCACCGCTGGGTTCACGGGTCAGGGAAATCTCTGCTCCAGAACTGGGACACAATTCAGCACTAAGCAGCCACACAATTTCAGGGCTGGATCTGGGCTCTTTCCTCTTTTTGTCTTAGTTTCTCATTTCCATGTTGCAGCAGCTGATATTTGACAAACAGCTGCTGTGAAGTAGCAGCCATGATAATATTTGCAATGCTCTGGCTTGTTTCAAGTTGCTTTCACGAAAAAGCAACAAACAAAAAAACCAAAAATGAAAACAAACCGGAAAAAGTCAACAAACAAAAACCCCTTGGCAAATGGGAAATGAGTTGTGAGTGGAAGTCCAACCTTTGAGTGTGGTCACTGGTGTTCCTGGCAGTGCACAGCTGTACCATAACCTTTAAGTTGGAGGTCTGGGATGTTCTCCACTGCTTCCCCTCCTGGTGAATTCAGTGAGGGCAACTGTGTGATTTGACTGCATTGAGACAGCTGATGACTCCATGAGGAGTTTTGGGGAGCTGAGGGGCTTTGCTGTGCACCACCTTTGCCAGGACAGATCTGGCCAAGTGGGGAGAAGTCACTGCTGTTTGTGCTGGTCCTCACACACAGATGTTTTCCAGTTCTCTCAGATGCCATAATTCATAATGGGCTTCTCCAGCAGCACCTGCAGGGCCTTGTGCTCCCCAACATCATGGGTCAAGGGAGTCTGCTGAACTCTCCCACCAGCATCACAGGGTAAGTGCTTCGCTGTGAGTGCACCTTCACCATCAGTTCTGAAGCAAAACAAGCTGAGGTGCTGTTGGTGTGGTTGGCCCAGGCCATTATCCTTGCTTTGTGATGATGCTGATATTCTGACCTGATTAAAGTTTTCTGTGTGGTAGCAGTGCAGATGGTGAGGTGCTCTGTGGGCTATGGGTGCAGGTGCAGAATGGCAGCTCTGGTGGTGCTGTTGACACCTGACACTTGACAGCACAGAGAGAGGGAAAAGAGGACCACAGAGGGAGAAAGATGATGGCTCTACAAAGTCAGCTTCCACCCCAACCTAGTCCTAGGTTGCCTTCTTTTGGCTTTCATCTCTCTCTTATCCTCATGCCTCCAGCTGCAGATGGCTGTGGTGCTTGGGTGCTGCAGGTTCCTCACTGGGTACACCTGCTCAGCTGCTGGAAGATGTTTTTCATTTGTGCCAGCATTTGCTGTTTTTCACAGCCTGCACCTTGTCAAGGTCCGGCTGCCCAGGCTGTCGGTGGTGCTGCTGCCAGGGATCGGGATCCAGCTGACCATCGGGGCAAAGCTGCAGCTCAGTGGCAACTGGTGAGTGGGTAACTGGGCTTCATGGTGCCTGTTAAGGGGAAACCCTGCCCTGACATATTTTGTACCTTTTATGGAGTGTTTCTTGGCTATAATAAGGTCACGGAGCAAAACAGGCACCAAAGGATGTCTTGTGGCATTGGTAATGATCTGCAGGAGATGGAGGTGTAGTCTCTTCCTCTTGGCTTTGCTGAGTTTCTCTGGTTAGAGGCTGAGAGATGAAATCATCCCATTTGCTTTTTCTCAGCTTGGTTGGGCTGCTTTCGGAACTGATTGATATCTTAGTGGATGTGAACATTACTGCAAACATTAAATGCACAAATTTTGAGTCGGGCACGGTCCAGGTTGTCATTGAAGACTGTCTCTGCATCCTCGGGGCCATAAAGATCAAGGTCCTTTCTGGGTAAGTGCCTGTGGATTTGTCTTCCATTGCGTGCAGTGCTCTTTATCCACTCTGGACATTCTGCCAGGACACAGTCAGTGCTCAGCTGATACAGAGCCAGGCCTCAGGGATGGAATTTCTTTCCTATTGCCAAAGCCAGTTGTTTCAGTGGAACTGGGATGAGGGTTGATTTGTCCTGTTTGCCTGTGGAAATTTTAAGATCTGAAGCATGAGGATTGATACCTTTTCCAACATACTTTCTTTGGACTGAGCTAGTGAGTTGATATCCAAAGGGTAGGAGTAATAGGGCAGGGAGAGTTCTAGGAAGGCAGCACCATTGCTTGCCCTGGTTTTACACTCTGCCTTTGGCTGCTGTCCCAGAAGGATGCTGGGCATGTGGAGTTTGCCTCTGACTGCTGTGGATGTGTATAATTCCATGCAAATGCCTCATCTCTTGCTCAGTCTTATTAAATTCTTGGGAGCAAGAATTTGCTGATTTCCCGTATTGATGAATGCAGCAGTAAATTGATCATGGAAAATATTTTCTTTTATTGCTTTTGAATTACTCACTTTTCAGGTTCATTGAATTTCTCCTAATTAATTTTTGCATTATGCATTATATTTCAATCAGTGCAGCAGCTGCTTTGAAAAACACTGTGTGAGTGAATAGAGGAACATGTCTCACCCACTCTGGGGGTCATATTTTAAGTTTTAGCAGGATTAAAGTGATAGTGTGCAGGCAGAGAGTTCCCTAGGGGGTAAGGGGAGTGTGGATGTACGTGATTGACTTCATGGCAGCTCCTCAGATGCATCTGTAGGCAGATTTTGGGCATAAATAACAAGATGCTATATGAATTCCT
>NW_008660144.1:10176-17006 GCF_000695815.1 Acanthisitta chloris
GCCAACCCAACAGAAATATATTGATTATCAGACGTAACTGGCTCTGTGCTGCTGCAGGCACCGCACGTCCCGGGCGAGCTGTTCAGCAGCGTGGAAATGTCACACAGCAGATTTCTCCTCTTGTTATTCCAGATGCAAATTGTTTGTTCCAAGTAACTAACATGAAGATATTTCCTAACAGCTCCCTCTTCCCTTAACTACAGCACTGATTTAAATAATATTGATTATCAGACGTAACTGGCTCTGTGCTGCTGCAGGCACCGCACGTCCCGGGCGAGCTGTTCAGCAGCGTGGAAATGTCACACAGCAGATTTCTCCTCTTGTTATTCCAGATGCAAATTGTTTGTTCCAAGTAACTAACATGAAGATATTTCCTAACAGCTCCCTCTTCCCTTAACTACAGCACTGATTTAAATACCAGAGGGAGACACCAAACACAGGTTTGGTGAGGCTCATTCCTTTTGCACAGGGATATCTGTGCCCCACAGGTGCTGAAGGAAAAATTTCTTCATGGAAAGGGCTGTCAATCATTAGAATAGGCTGCCCAGGGAGGTGGTAGAGTCACCATCCCTGGAAGTATTAAAATAACATGTGGTTTTGGCACCTGAGGTCATGGTTTAATCGTGAGCATGGTGGTAGTGCTGGGTTGACGGTTGGACTTGATGATCTTAGAGATCTTTTCCAACCTTAATGATTCTGTGGTTCTCAGCAATGAGTCCAATTCTCCTCTCAGTGGGGTGAGTGGCGTCTTTGACCCCCTGGCACTCTCCCCAGCCCCTGCTCTGGCCAATATCAACCATAGCAGTGGCCCTGAAGGAATCACTAAGGACATAGTAGGGTGTAAAATGAAGGTTTGAGATCCTTTGGTGTCCCATCCTGGAGCTTTATTTGTACTGATTGGGAGGTTTTTTGTCTTTCCTTTTCAGCTTACTCACCCTGTCAGTAAATGAGATAGTGCTTCGCCAGCTGACAGCGACTCTGCCTGCTTTGGTATGGCTGAACATTGCTCTCCTTTCACAGCTGAAACACAGAGATATTGGGAAAAACATGTTCTGAGGTCACAGCAAGCTGCACTGCCTTTCTGTGTTATTCTCCCATGTCACTGGCATGTGCTTCAGGGCAGGGATGCCCCTGGGCATCCTGGCAGCTCCAATGGGTTGCTGCTGGTGGGATAATGCTGGAGATATTCCCCAGATCAAAGCAGACCCCTTCTGTGTGGTCCCACAGCTCCAGGGATGCTCCACTGCCCCCAAGGCTCTCACAGCATCCCTGCTGTGCCTAGTGCCATGCAGCACTGTTTCCCTGTGGATCTACATGAAAAAAAGGGTGTCTGGGCAGACCATGGGGTGATGGTGGTGAGGGTGATTGAGTGGTCACATTTCTGCTTTGTGTTGCAGTTGTGTCCTGTACTTGACATTGTGATGAACCTTGTGAACATCCAGCTCCTGGGCACTCTCAATGGTGTGTTCTTGTGGAGGATGAGGTGCTGCTTCCCCATGCTCTCCATGGTGGGAAGGCCCTTCCCCAAGTCAAATCCATCAGGAGAAGTCCAACACTTCTGCAGGGCTGTTATTGAACCTTGAATTCACACCTGAGCACTCTAAGTGAACAGTTCCCACTCTTTTTGGGCTATATCCTAAAGGCAGATCCTACCAAGCTGAATTTGGGGATGTTTTGGCCATTTGGAGTAGCAGTGAGCACTTTGCAGCAGTGAATGCTCAGGCCAGCTTGTAGGTGTTGGGGCTGGTGGTCTGCAAAGTTGGGGAGGAGTTGTGTTGCTGCTTATTTCCTGATGTAACAATCTTTTTTCTGCATGTAGCCGTGATCCCAGTTGGCACAGCAGGAACGATCCACTACCAGCTGGCCAGTGTCCCCTTTACCTCTGGCAAGTTCCTTGGGCTGGATTTAGATGTAAGTTAACACTGGACACTAGGACCCTCTGAGTGTGGCTGTGTGAGCTGTAGAACCACATGGAAGAGCTGGGTTAATGACTTGTCCTGGAAATGGAAGATCCTAAGTATTCAGATCTTTATCCAAATCACCACTAAGTGACTGTGTGTGCTTTTCATTTGCTCTGTTTACAAACTTAACCTGAGACTGCCTGAGGCTGTGTGTCTGTTGGCTGTAGCTGCTGGGATGAGCAGTTCTGCTTCTCTTGGGATGAGCAGTTTTCTTCCTCTCTCTCACCCTGCAGACCTAGTGTTGGTGCTTTTTGCCTTCGTTATTCAGTCTCTGTGGTGGGTGAATGCTAAACCAGGTTAATGGATATATTTTTGCTTCTGTCTCACTGGGGGGAAAAAGAAATCCAGCAAAAAGCAAACTACTTTCAAACAGGAAAGCTTAAATAAAAGCAAGTGGCTGGTGAGAAGCAACTGGGACATGAGCACACTAAAGAGGAGCAAGGGCTGATAGTGTACACTGTAGCCCATGAGACCTACACTGCTGTGCTGGCTTTGGTGCAGTCACCTCATCGAGATGAGTCTTTGCCACCCCAACTCCCCCTGGATGGTCAGAGATGGTCTCCTTAGCCAGGAGATGGTGTCAATGTGGGTTTCCATGAAGTCAGAGGTGCTGGAGGGCTGGGTCTGCCAGGGTAAGCACCATCACCCCTCATTTGTGCTTGGAATGAGACCTCAAGGATGGCTGGAAGCAGTGAGTTTTGATTTGGCCAAAGCATGTTATATCTAAGAAGACTTCAGTAACTCACCTTTATGAGCTCCTGTCATCTATGAAATATAGAGGGAATTGCTCTGAGTCCAGTGCTTCCCCAAAGCTCTGGTGAGAGGGGAGATGTTCAGCTGGCACCAGCCCTGCACTCCCATCTTGAGATCTGGGCATGCCTCGTGGTTTGATAGTGGGATTGACATCCATGCCACCTCTCTTTGCAGGGTGCAGTGAAGCAGGTGGGAGGCAGCATCATTCCCCACGACTCATCCCCCTCTGCTTTGCCCCCACTGCTGGACAGGATCCTGCTCTTGGCGCTGCGCCAGAGCTTCCTCAACGCAGTCCTGACCCTCCTGCTCCAGATGCCACCACAGACCTTCCCCTGTGCGCCAGACGTGGTGAGTGCAGCACCACCTGTCCTTCATGCCAGAGGGGGTGACAAGGGACAGCATCAGCCTGGCCTTGGTTCTGCTCTGCTGTTCGTGGCATGTCCAGCACAGCTGGCTCTCAGGGCTGTGTGTGCATGTCCCTGTGTGTGTGCTTACCAGCAAGGCTTGAGCCCCAGAGCTGCCTCCTTCCTGCTCTTCTCAGAAAGCTGTGATAGCACCTGCACTGCTCAGCCATGCTTGTTTCTGTGTGGGCACCCCACAGATACCTGTTGAGACCAGTTGTGTACTGGTTGTGGCATGGACTCCTGGAGGTTGTGATTCATGTCAAGGAATCTGCAACATGGCACTAAGAAAAGCCACTGTGTGTGTGCAGTGCCATTCCCTGGCAGCTTGCACCTCCTGTGCCTCTGATCTGTGCTTCCAATGGGAAATGTTAGGAGTACACACACTGAAAGGTGTTGAAAGCCTCTGGGTGACATCATCTGCCACTGCTGGGTGCTCTCACCTCAATGACTGACTGGGAATCACTGGAGCAGCTGGGGAGCAGTGGAGAGAGTGGAAGGCCTGGGGTGCTGCTTAAGATCCGTCTGCATGAGACTTAGCCACCTGGGGCTTTGCTGGGGACAGAATGACAGAGTGAACTGGCCCCCGGAATGTGGACAAGCTGTCTGGGAACAGCGGCACAAGTGGGAGGGGGTGACCCTGGCAGGACAGGTATTGCTGAAATCGGCTGGAGTGCTCATCAGGGCTGCTGGTGCTTCTGTTCCCACAGTTCTCTGGTGCCAGCCGTCTGCAGGAAGCCATGTGGACCATCACTCCTGCTGGGGTGAGTAACTTGTTCTGGCATGAGGGTTTGTGGAAACACTGTCAGGTCTGAGCTGTCCAAGGGATGCATCTGGACATGCAGACATGCTGCTGCCAAAGGTCCCCAGTCTTCTGCTCCCCTCCTCTTGCACCAGCACGGCCTGAGGCTGCCCTGCTGCCCAACCAGCTGATGGGAGCAGGCAAAGGGACTGGGGGTTTGGCAGCCTCTGCCCGGTGTGCCATCGGCTGTTCCAGCCTCCTCCCACTCCCTAAGCAGGCAAAAGTCTTCTCTCACAGCTCATAGCCATCGACAGAGAGAGCTGATAAATATCTGGCATCTCTGTTTCCTTGTCTGGTATCTCCCAATTCCTGGGAACCCTCTGACACGCACAGCCCCCTCCATGTCCCCCTTTCCTTCCTCAGCTCCTTATGCCCACAGCATGGAGAGCCAACCCATGCTGCTGGACCTATTTGCTCTGTACATATAGCTTGTCCAAGGTCTATGTGACCTCGGGGGATGTTGGGAAAGGTGAAGGTTCCGTGCGGGGAAGCAAGCGGCCGACTCCGTGTGGGTGATACAGCAAGCTCCAACTTTATTGTCCGACAGGCTCTTTCTTATACAGGCCATGACAGGCATACAACTATCAATCATTTATAATTGGCTAAGCTCTAGAGATAGCATTCAGGTACTCTCCCTACTTGCAGCTGCAGCTGTGAGGATTATCTCTTGCTTTCCCAGGCTTGGCTGCATTCCTAGCTGTTTGTCTCGAACTTGTTTGTCTCACACTCCAGGACGACTTACCCCTGCCATCTGCCCAGCTGAGTTACTCCCTATCTATATATATAAGTTACTATCTCTAGAGCCCTCCTTGTACACTGCATTCCCAGGTGACTGTGTCTGTGCATTCCCAGGGGACTGTGTCCTTGCCCTTTTTAGCCTTCCCCAGGTGCTTACCCAGGATCATGTCCTGCCATTCTCCAACAGTGGGAAGCCCTGTGGAGCTATGGGGCTGTGAGAGTCTGCTTGAGGACTGCCAGTCCCCTGCCTGGCTGGTGTGTGGGGTGCCAGTAGCCACCTCCATGTGTCCCCAATTCCCACAGTGCTCTGTCTGCCGTGGGACCAGTCCTCTGAGCATCAAGCTGATGTTGGGTGGAAACCCACTCATCCTCTTGGAAGAAAACAAAGCCACCGTTGAGCTTGGAGTCCTGATTCAGGTGTTCATTAACCGTATAGATGGATCTGTCCTCAACCTTCTGCTGCTGAAAGCTGTAAGTGTGGATGGAGACACCTCCAAGGGCTGCAGTGTGCAGCCAGCTGAGGGACTGGTGGCTGGGATGGGAATGTCTCTATGTGCTGATCCTCAATCTCTCTGCTTGCCAGGACCTTGCTCTGAATGTCCGTGTGTCGATTGTTGGAGGCAGACTGGTGCTGAGGCTGTCCCTGGGCAGGTAGGTTGGCCCCCTTGTACCAGCTGGTGACATTCTCTGCCTTGTGACATTTGCTTTGGGGCCACTGACTTGAAATATTTTCAATGTCTGTAAACCAGACACTTCATTTCCTGAATCTGAGAATTTCATACCTGGTTGATGGCACGAGGTGGGCAGGGTGGTTCAGGAAGGATTACAGCAGCTGGAAAGTTTTAGGAGGCTGGAGAAAAAGTGTGTCAGTTTTATAACAAGGAGGAATGAGGTAACCTGAATAATTGTAAGACTGTCAGCTTGGCTTTGATCCTGGGCAGTGGTTTGAAATGCCTGATATTGGACTTGAGTGATAAAGGAGTAAAGGAAAGTGCTGTCATTAATGCCAGTCAAGGTATGATTAAAGATTGGAGAGCATTTCTTATAGCAGGAGGTTTGAGGATTTCAGGCCATTTAGCTTGTCAAAGAGCTGGATTTAGAAGCAAAATTGGCATAGCTTGGATGCAGCGATATAGGGAATAGAAATGCATCAAAAGGCTTTTAATTCAATAGACAAAGGTATAACAAGATTCAATAGAAGTAGAAAAGAGAAATTGAAAGTGGAAATAAAGCATCCATTTTAGGAATGGATAGTCGTGTTATTGCAGTGATGGATGAGGAGCTGTAGCAAATTCTTCAGGTCCTTAAATCCAGACTGGGTGTTTTTACATAGAATCACAGAATGGTTTAGGTTGGAAGAGACCTTAAAAATCATCTAGTTCCAACCTCCCTGCCACAGGGTCTAGAAGCTGTGCTCTTAGCTGGCCAAGAGGTGACTCCTTTCTGCAGGTGAATAACCTGGGCAGGGAGAGGGAAGGGGCAGCCAGGAGCTGTGTGTGCCCTGCTGCAGTGCTGCTTCTTTGACAAGCAAATAAAAATCACGTGGAGCTTTTATTTTCCTATTTTTTTTCTTGCAAGTGTGGCAGTCCCTGCTTTTTCTACCCTTTGTGGGTGATGCCTCACAGGGGTCCCTGCCCTTGGGCTGAGTAACTCTGCACTGGGAGGTGGCTGAAGTCTGTCTGTGAGCTCTGGTCAATGCCTTGTGTCTGACCTGCTGTTTGCTCTCCTTTCCCTGCAGCACTTCCCTCTCCTTGGAGTCTTCTGATGTTGGCATCAGTAATGTAAGTCTCTGATACCAGTCTGGGCTTTTCTGGGCAGGCAGAGCAGCTGAGCATGGTGCCCTGAGGCTTTGGGGAGGGAGGGAGGCAGGCAGTGTCTGTGAGATGCTGTGATGGATTGCCCCTGCTGATGGTCATAGCTGTTAGCTGCTCTATAGTGTAGGTTGTAGCAATTCTTATTTTAGTGTTTTTTCTTTGTTTGGTTTGGTTTGGTTTTTTTCCCTCCTGCCTTTTCTAATAATGCAAATGTAAAGCTGAAATCTGTTTGTTTATTCCTTATTTTAGTGTTTTTTCTTTGTTTGGTTTGGTTTGGTTTGGTTTTTTTCTGCCTTTTCTAATAATGCAAATGTAAAGCTGAAATCTGTTTGTTTATTCACCCCTGCTTGGGCAAAGCTTG
>NW_008660144.1:17049-25887 GCF_000695815.1 Acanthisitta chloris
CAAATTGAGGAAGAAAAGTAGATTTGCTACAAAGAGAAGAGGGACTGTTCTTTTGCTGTATCAGTGGACAGTGGTTTGCAGCCCTGAGGATGGAGCTGTGCTCACTGCTGTCATGGGCAGGGCAGTGCCCCTCACATGCTTGTTCCTTCTCTGGTTCAGATCTCGGTCCTGAAGCCTCACTGCAGCAGTCTGCTGGTGGAAACTTTACTGCCCATGATCAATGGTAAAGTGACTGGGATGGCTGTAACGTTGGGAGTTCTGAGGAAGGAGGGAAGAGGGACTTGTGTTTGTGTTTGGAAGCTGTAGCAGGACAGCTGAAGCCATTAAAACTCTGCAATCTCCATTCTGAAGCTGTAGTTAAAAGTCCCAACCTTAGCCTTGCACCATCCCACCCTATGATCTGTGCTAGCAACAGGCAGTGTTGAAGAACAGAAGGAAAGCCAAGGGCATGGTGCCTGATCCTGCTGTGGTTGGTGGCTCTGAGCAGTTCTGTCGTGGGGTGTAAGCTGGGTCACCCCTTGGCAGCTCCTAAGGACCTGTCTGTCCCCTACAGGTGCCCTGAGCATCGGAATCCCACTGCCAAATGTGCTGGGCATTCCCTTGATAAAGGTGGACGTTCAGATATTAACGGTGAGTGTTTGGATGGGCTGTTCCCTCCTATAAGGCACGTGCACAGGTCATTGGGGCTGTTCACAGGACTCTGCCAGTGCTGGTTGTGAGTGTAAGAGCTGTAGATTTTAATCCCTGAAAGGCCAAAAGGAGCTGTTCTGTCTGACCTCCCTCAGATCGGGGAATGCTGCCCAAGGATGTGATGCCCACACATGGTATGGAACCAGGTGTGTCATGAGCAGTGCTCAGGCCCTGGGGCAGGTCCCAGTTCCCCATCCAGTTCTCCTTTTCTTTCTGGAGAGCTCAGTGTAAGCAGCTCTGGCATGGATCCAGGGAGCTGGGCAAGTCTTTTCCAGTGGCACCATTTAAAGTGTCTTGAATTGCACCCTGGAGGTGTCCCAAAGCAGCTGGGATATCCTCCAACACTTACCGAGGGGTTCTGTGCCCTTATTACTAACTGGACATGAGGATTTTTGCAGGGGGTTTTTCTGTTTACTGTGTGCTGTGAACCAGCATCCATCAAAGTTGGGAGATAACATGGATGTGGCTCTCTCTGCTTCCCTTCAGGGCCTGATTGTGCTTCTGGTGTGAGCTGGGGAGCACAAGGTATGGAGGAGGCTGAGGGGGCAGAGAGAGGAAGAGACCAGCCAGGATGGAACACCAGGACCACCATCATCTGCTTTTCTTTCCTGAACTTGATTCAAGATTCCTGATCATATTTAAGACACTTAAAAGTGAATTTGTTTGTGTGAGTGTGGTGAAGCTTGTGTAAGCCAAAGCCGATCAGCAGCTCTGTGTACAAATATTTATTTAGAGAAGTTGGTGTGGTTTTGGGGTCACAGTCACAGCAGTTGCATGTGATGCTGTGGTGGAATTGGGAAATTTGTTCTGAGGGAAAACTCTTCCTGATAGAATGAAAAAGTGACTTGTTACATATAGCTTCCAAAGTGAATGTCCCTCTCCGGGTTTGGGAGGGAGCTCAAAGTACATTTGTCATGTCACTCTTTAATAAACATTCCTACTTTTTTAGTGCTTGGAATGAGGTTCTGGTTTCTGATGCTTCTCAGAGAGAGCTTCTGTTCTGTCCCCACTCTGGGATGTGTTTCCTTTGTGGCAGCTCATGTTTTGGGTTTGAAAACTCTTCTCACTTGAACTTCCTGAGAAAAAAAATAAACTTGGATTTTCAGTGGCTCCTCTTGGCCTGGTAACCTACTGACCAAATGCTAATCCACAAGCAAGAAATGAGAATGAAATTGAATTTCCAAAGGACATGAAGCATTTTATAACAGAATCTGAAGGGAAAACTTCATTACCAGGGAACTGAGAGATCTGATAGCCCTGGAGCACTCCCATCTGCCTGCCAGAGCCACAGCTGATGTCACAGTCCATCGAGGGGACAGAAACAAATATTCTGGCATTTTGGATCTCAGAAAAACAAATTATTCTGGGTACAAAAACCCTATAAATATGAGGTTTAAAGTGGCCTCTCCAACACCTGTTTTGCCCAGTGCTGGATGTTATGAGTGTGTTCTTTGCTTCTGGTGTGCCCAGAGGTAGTGGCAGAACTGCACTGCTGCAGCACAGGTCTGGCACTGACCGAGTGAGGGATGGGGCAATATTCCACTCTGCATTTCTGCCTGAAGGTAGGAATAGTTCAGTATCTGCCAGGCCAAAGCCTGTGGCTGCTGCATTAATTTCCAAGCATCACTGTGAGATGCTGCAGAGGAATCACTGAACACTGGGACCTGTTGGTGGTTCCAGTTCATGTGAACTGCCCAGTGCTGTCCCGAGCTGTGCCAAACACAAACTTGGTGTCACACATGGTTGCTGTATGGGCTGGCCTGCCTTGTGTCACAGCAGAAGGGGTTGGGGTGGGTTGAAGTCTACAGTAATGCTGACAACAGGTCTTTAGGTGAGTTTGAATGGCTCCTTTGGTTCCCAGTCTGGTGCAGGCTGATGTTGCCAGTGGGACTGTGGTCTCCAAAGGCTGTTCACCTGCTGCTGACACAGACCTTGCCCTGTCCCTGGACAGAAATGATGCTGCTGTGTGGTGATGGGGCTTCACACTGAGCAGAGGGCTGTGGTCAGCCCCAGCACCAGCTGAACCCCATGGTCAGGGGTGTCTGCAGAGCGAGGAGTGAACAAGAGTGAATGCTGTGGAGCATTGGGCTGTGCTCAGGAGCACAGAGCTTAGATTCCATTGCTTATGTTCCCTGGTACCAGAATGCCCACAGAGCTGGGCTGAGCAGAGTTTGGGGGTCTCTGTGACCCTGTTACCCGGAGGGCAGGACGAGAAGCCCCAGCCACCTGCATTGGCAGCTGCTTTGTGCCACTTTAGGGTTTCAGCACTTCTGGGGCTTGGCGCCTCCATCCATCCTTTCTGCCCACAGGTTGGCAGAACATGCTGTATTTGCACAAGGTTTTGTTCTGGTTCCTGAGCAAACACCTTCTGGACAATAAGTAAAGTTTAGCCCCTCTTTTCACCCTCGTTTGACCATCACTTCTGTGTGCATTCTGCTCTTCTGTGGGGGATTCATTTTGCTGGCAAGTTACAGAGCACTCTGTGGTCTCTCATTGTCCCAGGGCTCTGCTTGACTTAAGAAAGAAAAGACAGTGGGAAGCATGTGATGAGAACTCACTGCATGGAGCCAGGGCAGGGCTGTGAGCCCAGGGTTGCAGAAAAGTGAGAAAGTCATCTCATACCCCTGGAAATGGCTTTTCCTCCTGGGGTCTGGGCTCCATCATACTGTTCATCACATGAGGCTGAGCGGGAAGGAGCCGAGGAACCTTTTCCAAGGGAAGGGACAGATCCTTCTCAGTGTAACTCATTACTTCTGCAACTTGTACATTTAATGCTCTGAATTTCTGGTGGGCTCAGGAGTATATCCAGAGCAGGAAACTGCGATCGAGAATCCATAAGAGCTTAGACAATCCTGTCTAGGAAAGTTTCCTTAACACTGGCACCCTGACAGGCTGGAAAATCTTTTGCTGGGTGAGGAGCAGGAGGGGTTGCAAGGGGCTAGCTGTGCTGCTGGCTGTGTGTGGGACTTGCTCCAGGAATGTCCCTGGCAAGTCTTCATCCCTCTGCTGCTCTGTGAGGGCTGGAGAAGGAGCTTGTCCCTGCTGCTCCAGCATTTGAACCATCCGTCTGGTGTGTCCTGCTCCATGTGCCACTGGTGAGGGAAACCAAGTGTCACCGGGCAGCTCTTCCCACCAGACTGCCCAGGAAAGTGATGGATTTTGTGTATGCCAAAGGTGCTAATACACTTTTTTCAGCATTCCTTTTCCCAGGTTAACCCAAAGTGGCAGCTGGGGACAGCACTGACCATCTGTTGCAGGCCCAGCTGTGCTGGGGTGCTCAGTAAATGAGGTGACTGAACGGAGAAGCAGAAGATCCCTCATTCTCCAGCATGAGCCAGCTCTGCTCCAAGCCTGCAGCTGCTCCCAGGTGGGATGTGGGGCTGGGGGTTGGGGGGTGCAGCTGATGAGACCCCAGGCCTGTGCTGGAGAGACAGAGCCATGCAGTGAAGCCTCGAGGCAGAATATCTCCTGACAAAGAAATATGATTTTTTACTACTGTAGCTTATGCCTTTTGGGAAACTGGTTTAAGATATATTAATCAAAGAATAATGGTTGCAGCCCTACCAGGAAACTTTTATTAGGAGCAGTTCCCTCTATGGCCAACTTTGGGCAGTAACATCATTAGTCAGGTCCCCATGCTGGGCATATAAACCTTCAGGGCTCTTTAGTCCTTCTAGTAAATCAATCTGTGTTGTTTTCTTTGCTTTCTTATTTCTGAGTCTCTGACATATGAGGTTTTGGAGTGTTTTGCAACAGCTTCAGAGGCTAGAAATGATGAGTATAGCTGTGGCAAGTGAAAGCAGATGTAGATGCCATTAATATGGTTTCATGGCTGGGGTGTTATCATAGGAGAGCTGAGGTGGGAGCTGCATGGTCAGAGATAAGGATGTTCCTCCTGGGCTGCACAGTCAGGGATGAGAATGCTCCTTCTGGGCATCAGCACAGCCATGTACTTGCCCTGGCTGGGGTAGCTGCCAGCAGCACCCACTGTTTGAACAACAGGGGTGGCTTCTGGAAGCTCTGTTACAACCCACCCTTCCCTTTCGGATGCTTATGTCTGTTGTGGGTATTTTCTCCCCTTTAATTTCCTGAGATGTGTTCAGTCAGTAGGAAAGAGCATCCCAAAGCCAACAATCATGGGGCTGGTGCAGTGTGATGCCTGCAGTCACCTCTTATTCAGTGTTTCCTCTGTGATGAGCTTTCTCAGAAGCAAAGTGTTGAAAATATAACTGCCTTCAAGCCTAAAATTAGAAACCATTCTGCAGACTGATTTCCCTCCCTCCCCCCCTTCCTTCT
Organism: Acanthisitta chloris; assembly: GCF_000695815.1. Taxonomy (NCBI): domain Eukaryota; kingdom Metazoa; phylum Chordata; class Aves; order Passeriformes; family Acanthisittidae; genus Acanthisitta; species Acanthisitta chloris. The sequence continues at coordinate 22,036 of NW_008660144.1, forward strand.
GACCTAGGAAACCCACCAGCCACAATGTTCCCATAGTAACATGAGACATGGAGGAAAAGCAGATGAAAGATCTCTCATATGGACCATGTTGTTCTGCAGCTGAGAGGCACAAGTCTGCTTTACTTTCTTGTAAATAAGTGGAATTTTGATGCTCCCTTAATTAAATGTAAGGTCTGGACATCCATACTGGTTCCAGTTCTTAGCAAGGCAAAATTCATCTGTCTATAGGTACAAATTCTTGAGGGGGAAAAATGTCAATAGTCCCACCAGAAAATGCAGAATTAAAGAGAAATGTTTAATTAAAGCATGGAACATTGTTACAATCCATCCTCTGTGCAACAAAAATACCAGGAGCAGGGCTGGAAGAGAAAGGTGCTAGTGCAATGCTGTTACTGTCCAGAATATAAGACCATGATGTTTTAGTAAGGCAAGAAAAAAGATTTTCAACATTTCAAGTAGTGGCAAGCCACGGAGTTTGATGTGAGAGTCAACAGAACAATTTTGCCACTGTTTTACTCCAGACACCAGACTTCAGCCCAGGATGGTTGCCTTGCCAGTTCTTGCCTCCAGTTGGAGGTTGCAGGGAATCAAGACATAATCCTGAGCAGGGGAAGAAGGAGGGCTGAGCACAGTGCCTGTGCAGCTCTGTCAGCCTGCACAGAGCTCACCACCCCCTACAGCCCCTCTGACACAGCCACTGCTCCTGTCCATGGGGCTAGAGAGGGGCTGGGCCTATTTAAAGCAGTGGAATTTGGTTCTGCAGGTTGCCTGGACTGGGGGAGCAGGCTCTGATTTATTCCAGAGCAGGGAGGTTAGCATTGCACCCATGCTCATTTTATATCAAACACAGCAGGGAGCAATCTAAATGTCTTATTTCTTACCTTGTGGATTGTGATGTTGACATTGGTGTAAGTGAAACTGGCAATGTGGGGCAGGAAAACACCTTCTCTCAGGATCACTAGGAAAAGAAAGATGGAAAGTTGACAGCTGAGTGCTGCCTGGGTCTGCATTGAGCATCACACATGGCAGCACCTACAGAGCTCCCAGCGTCTCACCGTTCAAATGGGCTGGCACCTCCTCACGGATCGTGGGCAAGAATAACTCCTCCAGCAAGGCAGCCTGCAGGGAAAAGCCAAGGTCAGCTCATGGTGTGGGGCTAAAGCAGGAGGAGAGGGGCAGAGGCCCATGAGAGAGGGTGCCCACTGCACCTCTCCCCATCCCACAAGGACCTGACTCTCCCTTTCCCCAGGTGCTGTGAGCACCCAAAGCCAGTATTTCCACATTTCCCTGCTAGCACCTGCTGCCCAGGGTGGCTGGGGGGGACCAGGCTGCCAGAGAACGGTGTGGGGAGGGGCTGCAACTGGGGGCACCTACCAGTACAGGACCCACGTCGGAGGTGGCCAGGCTGAGCTCAATATCCCTGGAAAACAAAGAGCAGCACAGGAGCTGTTGATGATAACCCATAATAAGCAGTGGCTTCTCTGCTTCCCCAAGCCCCCTAGCTGGGTTTGGGGCCAATGCCAGGGAGTGGAAGGTACAATTCCCACTTTTCTCCCTAACCACATTACTGGAGTCTCAGTTTCCCTGGGGAAGGAGCTACCTCTGCAGTGCCCAAGTCCTAAAAGCTAAGAACCTCCCCGGACTGCTTTGCCTCTCCTTTCCCTGCTGTGACTGGGATGTGTCCCGTTCAAGCACATGGAGAACATGTGGGTTCATTACTCTATTGCTGCTGCTGAGATTATCATCCTCGTGTCAGTGACGCTGAGGTGGAGCCTTGCAGACACATCCTGTGAGGGGAACAGACAACAGGATCAGTGAGGAAACAGCCCCACTTCAGCTTTGAATAGTGGGGTGTGATGAACCCATCAGTGTGCTGCCACCTGTGATGTGCTCTCCATGCCCTGCGTAATGCCATGTGGGCAAACACTGTTGGGGACCAGGAGCACTGTGATGGGGAAAGGCTAAATCAGCCCCCGTGGTGGCTGCAGTAGGACCAGGGCTTGGAGCAAAGGGCACATGGGCAGCACAGGTATGCTTGGCAGCACATGCTTCCCAAGCTTGGCATGCTTGCAGCACACACTCACCACGTTCACACTCAGGAACCTCTGGAAAACAGATGATCTCGCTCCAATCTGGGCAGTGAGGAAGAGCTTCAGGATTGCTTCGCCTTCCTCCAGCACCACGTGGGGTGAACTCCGGGTCACAGCTTCCAGCACCACTGGAAGGTCCTCCTGGAAGAGGAAGCCCATCTGCCACGGGAGTGGGGTTATTCCTGGGCAGAGCAGCCATCCCCATGTCCCTGGGGTGGTGGGTGGGCAGCTGCAGGGGCACTGCCCAAGCTGGGACCATGTCTCTCAGGGTGTCAATGACAGCAACGCACCTGAGTGATCTTCTGTGCCAAGGTGGCAGTGGTCAGTGGGCTCTGGAAGACAAAGCTCATGGTCAGACTCATATCTATGTGGAGCTGCTGCTCCAGGGCTCGTGTATGCACAGGAGCCCTCCTCATGCCAGGAGCAGCCTACAGGTTACTCCTTATGGCAAACTCTCTCTGTCCCATTAGACCAGTAATATTTTGGGGAGCTTGTGGGTGAGGAGTTGTAACTTCTGTGAGTGCTCAGACACTCATTTCTGTGTGGGGCATGTGGCTCCTCCAAGTCTCCCAGGGCAGGGCTGTCCCTCCAAGTGTATATCTCCTGCTCTTTCTTTCTTTGCTTGCTCCACTCACCAGGATGGTCATGTTGAAGGCTCCAGCCGTTTCCAGGGCGAAGAAGAGGCTGGTATAGAAGTGCTCAGAGAAAGCTAGGATGAGGTGTGAAGGGCTGGAGCTTGCTGGCTCAGGCATGCTGAAGGGCACAGGGCTGACTGGCAGAGGGATTGCTGTCCCTGCCACCTGGAAAGTTGTCTGCAGGGACAAAGGAAAGGAGGAAAGGAGTTTGCGGTGTCTCGGGGCATGTAGCACTGGGAGGAAGTGGCTCTCCCAAGGACTGGAGCTGGGATGTGAGAGCTAGAAAGTGAGACTTACTTGCAAGGAGATGATGATTCCCTGCTCGGAGTACATGGGGGCAGCCAGGGGCAGGTACTGGACCTGGCAGCTTGGTGTGATGGGGAATGGAGCTGCAAATGGAGCAGAGGGGTGCTCAGGAAGAGGAGGGGAGCAGTGACAAGGGGTTGGCTCTGGGAAGTTTCTGGGTTTCCTGAGTAAAGAGATGAGGAAAGATCTGGGCAGAGGAAGCAGGTCCCTGGGGACATGGTGGAGGCAAAACCTCTGCTGCTGCAGGGTGGGAGCCTGTCCAAAGCCCTCACAATAATGATACTGAAAGCTGAGTGCTCACCTGCCAGAGACATCAGCCTTTCGTTTGGAAAAAGCAGCAATTTGGAGACTTCCAGGCAAATCTATGGGATAAAGAATAAAAAGAGAGGTGGTAGATGAACGTGGAGGTCTGCCAACATCATGCATCCCAAATGCCTCTGAGGTGGGTGTCCCCAGTGGTTGACAGTCAGGAGCCAGGGGACAATAGTGACCACAGAGATATGGGGGAGACCTGGCAAAGGCCCAGGTTGACTTAAAGTGCTCTAATTCTTACAGAACTCTACAATGCTTGTCTTGTGCCTTTACAAACTTAATCTTACCTTATCAACATTGATCTCCTTGTCCACACTTGATCCTGAGGACTTGCTGGATGAAAACAACAGAAAAGTCAGGCAAGAACCAGTTCTGCTGAGGGTGGGTGAGTGTCTTTTATCTGCCCCAAAAGGCATCCAAAGACAGAACGACCATTATTTTCTATCATCTATTAAGCTATGTTTACGATTCAGAATCTAAAACCACTGGAGAATTGCTGCTGGGCTTGC
>NW_008660144.1:25913-39284 GCF_000695815.1 Acanthisitta chloris
GCTGCACAACGTGCCACACCCTTGCAAGGGACTGAAACTCCCTTAAAGAGGGGAAACCACCCTGAAAACAGAGCAAAGTTCCTCCCACGAAGATAGCTTTCAGGACAGTGAGCAGGTCTCAATCTCATCACCTTCCTGCCTAGAAATGCTTGTGCCTCAGTTTCTTCTTCCCCTCATTGCCCAGATCCTTCGAGGAGGAAAACCACAGAGCTGACCTGTCTTTGCAAGGGACTGAAACTCCCTTAAAGAGGGGAAACCACCCTGAAAACAGAGCAAAGTTCCTCCCACGAAGATAGCTTTCAGGACAGTGAGCAGGTCTCAATCTCATCACCTTCCTGCCTAGAAATGCTTGTGCCTCAGTTTCTTCTTCCCCTCATTGCCCAGATCCTTCGAGGAGGAAAACCACAGAGCTGACCTGTCTATCTCGTCGGTGCTTTGCACCTCCTCCAGGGTGGGTTTGCAGGTAGAGGTCCCCAGCTCCAGGTTCCCTTCAGGATTCATCTCCACATGGAGGTCTGCCACGATGGACAGTCTCATCTCCTTGGTGGTTGAGCTGTGCCAGGGAGGAGAGGAGGAGGCTGGAGCCAGGGGCTGCTCCCGGCCATGCTTCCCCCAGGCTGCCCTTGCTCCTGCAGGTGCCAGACACAGCCTTGTCACTCCATCCAGGAGCTTGGGCTGGTTCCAGCCCTGCAGCCCCAGCACTCACGGGGAAGGTGTGATGTCAAGGTCCACATCGATGCTCAGCCGCATCCCAGTGTCGGGGATGATTGTCAGGGAAAACTCATCAACTTTGACAGCATTAATTTGGTTCCTGCTGGAGCAGAAATGAAAGTGTCAGAAGACCAGCACAGACTGATGTGCAGTCTCTGACAATCCCCAAAAGTCCATGAAATATGCACCCATAAATCCATGTCCTAATGGAAACATGGGGTCTGCTATGCTTGGACCCCAGCAGAGGAGCCAGGAGCTTGTTTCTAAACCTCCTGATCTTCAGGGGGGTTTTTGTCCTTGCTTGCAAAATGCCTTTTGTGATGATATACGGACACCATCATGAACCAGGAGTATGGCAGCAAACCCTGGGCAAGAGAGGACAACTCACCCGCTTGAGGAGACGAGAGATGGGTCTGGGGATGGTGGGGCCATGAGGTCCTGCCTGAGGACTGTCTCTGCATGTGGCTTTGAAACTTCAGCAACTGTGAAATGGGACAAATGTGTTATGAGACCCTCTGGAGCTTGTGGCCTGATGGGCAGACTAAAGCCCACCCAAGTGACACACTTCGATCCCTTATAAGCCCCTGCTGCTAGCCATAGGCAGGAGGTGATGCAGGTGAGTGGGTTAGTGGTACAAGTTTCTAGTGCTGGTGCTTGATGTTTCATCACCCAACTGGAAGATGCCACTGCCTCCCCTCCCAGCATGAGAGATGTGGGTCTGGACTTACGGTAGCTCAGTCCTGCTGGGGTGAGGATGCCGCCACAGTCAGGTGACCTGATGGTGTGAGTGGGGACCAGGAGGCTCAGAAGGATGCTCAGGGTGCAGAGTGTTGCCATGCTGACACCTGGAGAAGAAGGAGGAGGAGGTCACCCAGAGCAGTCTGGTCAGAGTGCCATGGCCTTGGCTCAGCCTCCAAGGCATGGAGACACTGATCAGCTCCTGGGTTGGGTTTGTGGTGTGGGGCTTGTTAGCTTTGGTGCAATAACAACCCACAGCTCTTCTGTGGTGCCTGGGGATTTAAAAGCACTGACAGAGGCTCAGCCTTGAAGACCTCCTGCAAGCCCATAAGCTAGAACAGTGCCTGCAGTGATATCACACCTGCTGAGGTGCACAGAATGGCCACAACTTGTATAAAACCAGCAAATAAACAGGAGCTAAAATTAATAGAGGAAGGAATGGAAGATACGGCAGAGGCTAAAGTCAAATGAAAAGGTGAAAGTGTTACCTGCCTCTGAAATACATTTGGGAATCATTTATAATGTCTGTAATGCTCTTATAATATTAATAAAGCAAATAATTCAGAAAGTTTAACCTGCAGAAAACATACATATTTATATCAGTTTTTGCAGAAAGTGGACTGGTGATGAGAGCTGCCCCTTATGGAAACACCCAAAGTGAGTAAGAGCAAGGCCTGCATCAAGCTATTCAGTTTGCATCTTTACCTCTCCTGGCCAGTCTTCCCATTCTTCTGACTCGGACTGTGTCTTGCCGTGGTCACACCGAGGACTTCTCCTGGCTTTATATATGCTCCCAACTGAGGCCGATGGAGCAAGAATTGACAAAAAGAGCTGGGAACCAGGACACTGGGGGACACTTTGTTTTCTGTACTGTTTTTATTGTTTCCCCATAGACTTGATTACATTGGCCATTGGCCTGGCAAGGTGAGGTATTGAACAGCAGGTGCTGGGGCAGCTTGTCTCCACTGTGGTGTTCCTGAGGAACACAAAGAAAGGTCTTGGGTGGAGGGTGCCAAGAAATCAAACATTGTTGGAAGGCCAATGTAGGTTTCTTTGCTCTGCAGCTGTGCTTTCTTCTGAACACTGCAGGGACAGCCACCTCCATGTCTTCTTCAGCTATGGAGACAGGCTGAGAGAGCTGGGGTTGTTCAGCCTGGAGAACAAAAAGGCTCCAGAAGACCATAGAGCCCCTTCCAATGCCTAAAGAGGCTCCAAGAGAGCTGGAGAGTGACTTATGACAAGAGCATGGAGTGACAGGACAAGGGGGAATGGCTTCCCATTGATAGAGGGCAGGGTTAGATCAGAGATTAGGAAGAAATTCTTCCCTGGGAGGGTGGTGAGTCACTGGCTTCTCAGGTTGCCCAAAGAAGCTGTGGCTGCCCCATCACTGGAAGTGTCCAAGGCCAGGTTGAATGGGACTTGTAGCAACCAGGTCTAGTGGAAGGTGTCCCTGTCCATGGCACAGGGTTGGAATGAGAAGAGCTTTAATGTCCCTTCCAACCCAAACCATTCTAGGATTCTATCAGAAGCTGCTGTAGTTTGTGTCAATTTCCCAGCTGGGCAGCTCAGATCAGGTGGGATGAGACTTCCACATGTCATGCTGAAGGAGGTTTCGGTAATTCATCAAGGATACCCTCCATTTCCACCAGGCCTGGGTAGGTCTGTTGAAGGTAACATGAGTATTTCTGTTGGGTTCAGCAAGTTTTAAATCGGACAAAAGATCTGGAACAGCCCATGTGCAATCATTCCTTCTTCTTTTTAACCCATTCCCAATCAAAAATCGCAAAGCTCTCCTTTGTGCTCTGTTAATGACTTCTCCCCATCCCTCCTCAATATTTGTGGTCTCACCTTTGAGGCATGACCAGTCTTCCAGAGAGGGTTGAGGTGCCCCATTTTGGTCTGAATCCCTTGGCAGTGGGGTGAGGTGTTCAGCCCTTGTTGAAACACCTGCTGCCTGGGCAGTAGCCTTTGTCCTTTGTGCATTGGTGACGTGAGGTACTGGGCACTGGTTTCAGGTGCATCTTGACATGTTCAAAGCCTTTGGCTCTCCCCAGCACTGTGCTGCTTTCCTGCTCAGCATGACAGGGAAATGCCAAGAAAAGCAGACTTCTAGCCACATTGTGCATTTCCATTGAAGGCATCCAGAGAGCAGTGTCAAGAGAATATATGAAGATGGAGCAGCCTGCCAAGGGAGAGCAAGATTTACACTTCTACGCTGATGCGTGCAGCCCACTGAGAGGCAAGAAATGTGTTCAGAAAAGTAAATCCATTGAGAAGATTGTAACCCTCAGATGAGTCCCCTGGGGCCATGGGAGGTGTTTCGTGGGATCTGATTCTAGAAAAGACTCTGAGAAATGAGTCTTTGCTATGTTTTAGAGCAGTAGTTGGGAATTTGCCCCTGTGATTCCTTGCTCCAGCGCAGGTTTATCTGGGGAGTGTTATTATCGCTTCCAACAGTGCAAGGGTTGAGGATAAGCTGCCACCGTTGTGCTTAGATGTGGATTTTCTCCTCCTGAAGAGCTGTTCTGGACCCGATGATGCCTGTGGAGGCTTAATTAGATGTCAGCTCACAGCATAATGACTGATCAAGTTACTAGCACAAAAGTGTCTTTCTGGCATGATGTGCTCCTTGTCGGGAGTTATCCATAAATCTTACACTCCTGTTAGATAAGATGTAAATCTCCCTGTCTGGGCTTAGCAGCAGGCCACCGAGCACAGCACTGGGAGGGAGGTAATGACGGATTAAACCTCATCACGCACTTTATACAGAAATGAAGCAAGGAAATAAATTACTCAGTGCTGCAGTATCCCACCAGGATGAGCTCCCAGAGCTGGGTCCTGCTGGGTGGAGTACCTGGGAGGGGTAAGTGAGGACATGATGGTGGTCACTAGCCTCAGGGGCAGCCACAGCAAAAGCAGCAGTGTGACTAGTCTGGAGGAGAGCTCTCTGTGCAGCCTTGCTGCAGTCTGGTGGGATCATGGATGCACAGCAGGATGGGGACCCAATTGGGACTGAGCAGCCCATTCTCCTGCAAGTGAGGGTTCTTCTCAGCCTCATCCAACCCTGCCTGAAATCAATAAGAATATTACCACAATTCCCACTGGGTTAGCCCCTAGGTGATCTCATGTCCTCCCCACAACTCCATGAACCTCTGGGGAGCAGGAGCTGCTCATCCAAGAGCCCCAGTTACACGTGTCTCCAAAAACAGAATTTACCACTGCCCATCTTAGATTTCTCCTCACCCTTACTTCTGTCTGTACCATGTAATTAAGCAGATTAGGTTTTTCCTTTGGTCTTGGTGTGCAAGTCTCTCATCTCCTTTGGGGCATTGAACAAGACCATTGGCATCAGCCTGCTGGGAGCACTCACCTGAGACCTGAGGATGAGAGCTTACCCAGACTCTCAGATTTATCAGTGAAGTTATTTGTATTGGTGGATATCAGAACCCCTTGGGGATTAGCTCACACAACAGTATTACCCAGTCCTTTAATTCTTTTGGTTCTCCTCTTTCTCAGTCAGGGTTTATATACTGACTGTTCCTTGCCTCTCTCCAGAAGATCAGCACAAAGCTTGGAGAACCTCTGAGGATCCTCCAGGCGAGGTGGTGACAACCTCAGGGGTCCCTGTTGTGGTGAGGTGCAGCACAAGCAGGAACTGGGAGACCAAGCCAGAGCCCATGGAGGTGGGAGGCCAAGCCCATGGAAAGGCTTATCACACCTCGTGCCATGGTCAACAGCCATGAGCTCTCCTGCTGCTCCCATGACCAGGGTTTGGCAGGCCCTGGGATCCAGTGGGCTGTGGGCTCCATCAGGCAGCTTCAGCCCTTTATCTGTGTCTGGATTTAGGCATAATGAGCACCTCTGGTACTTGAAGAGGAGGCTTAGCACCCACTTGGGTACTAAGCACAGAGAGGATGGTGTGGGACTTGGGCACATTCTGATGAGGCTGTGCTGGACTATTCATAGATGGCTGCATTTTTGTGAGGGATTCTTGTACCCAGGCTGTGTCTTGGCTGATGTAACTCTGCTGGACTTACCTGAAGCCCTGCTTGCTTTCCTCTAGCACAGTGTTATCTGCTGATGTGAAGTTTGGGAATTGCCTCCAGCTCATTGTTTCTCTCTGTCTGTTGAACCCACACTGTTCCATAAGCCTCTGGAGCTCTGTGAGCCGCCCTTCCAGATCAGAAGATGTCAAGGCTTTGGTGCATTTTATTCCTTGGTGGGTGACTGCTGTGGCCAGGAGGGGCTGCTAGCCCAGGAACTGCCATCAGGATTGACCTTGGAACGATTGACTGTGGTAAGTGCTCAGCCATGTTAGCATCTGTGTGTGGATGGGAATCTGTTCATGACCCCTGTATCATGTCTAAAGTGAATCTGCTGAGCTCCCATTGCCACCCAGGAATGGCAGAGACAGCTGTGATTAGAATTCACAGCACCCAAGGAGTCCTGCTGGATCCTGAGTGTCTTGGGATGGGAATATATTAATAGTGATATTTTGTACTGTATGGTGTGAGTGCTGCATCCCCTCACCCTCTGGCACAGGCTTCTTAATGGGGGTTTATGCCCAACTCCTTTTATTCTGCAAATTCTCCAGCAGTCTCCACTGATCTGAATGGGAGTGATGTTCTGATCTGAATGGGAGTGATGTTCTGCAGAAAATGGCAGAGGAAGCTGAAAAAAATCCACCCAACACCAAACCCATCAAAGGCATCTCGGGGTGAGTGATGAGCCGCAGCCTCGCGCTGCGAGCCTGGAACTGGGGACAAGCAAATAAAAGCAGGAGGTTGGGAAGTGTCAGCCTGGAGGCAGCCACGAATCACTCCCTGCTAACAAGTGGGATATTAAAGCCAGTGATTTTCTGCATGGTTGTGTCTACAAACACATGGAGAAACTATAACTTAAAGGCAACAAAGCGTGTCAGCTCCTGCCTCAGCACTGTTCAGGGTGGATGTCATGGCTCTGCAGCTCTGGGGGTTTGCTCCCAAAGTCAGGGTGCCCAGTATTTTTCCATGATGTCCTGAGGGAACCCCAGAATTTCTGGAGGATCAGAACCAGCCCTTGTTCCCCCAAATCCATGCTGGATCAGGGCATGGAGGTGTTTTGAATACTAAAAAATGTTTTCCCATTTTTTTCAGAATTAAACTGTGTTTAATTAACTAAACTTTTTGTTAGGAAGAAACATGTTTCTAAATTCAAAAACGGTTTTAAATGGAAAGTTTAAACAAGAAGGGAAAGAAAAAAGGTGATGATGATATCAGTGAGAGGTGATAAACATCAAAGCCCAGGTGTCAGGCTCTGACAGCTCCCCTTTCCCTTTTCTTTGCCGCTGTTTTTCCCACAGGCTGAAGGTTAAAGGTTTCCATCTCCAGTGATCTCGCTGGCACTCTCCCCGGGCTCAGGGCTCTTCATGGCTGTCTTAGTCCAAATGACCATCACTGGGAAAAGGTGAGTGGCAGCCAGTGCTGGCAGGGAACACAGCTGGCAGGGTTGGGGGACTTGCTTGCCCCTGGGGTTTGTCCTGTGCTGATCAAACTTTACTCCGAGCAGCTTTATAGGGGGAAACATGGAAATCACTGGCTGCAAACCTGACAACCAGAGGGCAGGTGGGGCAGGACCCCACGGGCACCCCCTGGATCATCCCCAGAAACTGCCACGTTGCCCTCATCAGTGTTAGAACCGACCTCCCCAGCAGGTAAGTCCCAAAGGACACATTGCTGCTGGGCCAGGATTGACAATTTCTAAGGGGCAGGTAACAGCACTGTTGGATTTCTGAGTCTTCAGATTTGAATTTCTACAGCACACAAATACTTTTTGCTGGTTTGTTTTTTCTTTCTGCAGAGAAAACTAAAAGGTTGTATGGTGAAATTCAGACCAGCTCTAGCTGTGCTATTCCACTCAATGTCCATATTTGGCTCAGGCTTGTACTCCCAGGCTGTCAGAGCTTCTCTTAGAGATGGAAACCTTCAGGTTTGTTTAAAGCCAGAAGATGGCATTCTTGAGAAAAGGTTTGCAAAGAGAGAAAACACCTTTTATTAGCCATGAGGCATATTTTGCCCTAATCCGTACCAGATTGGTTTCTTTAGTGCATGACTTTCCTGCTTTTTGATCTTCAGTAAATAATTACTGCCACGAGCATCAGGGCTGTGAGGGTGACGTGTTCTCTCTGCCCAGTGTGCAGCCCAAGGTCATGAGCAAGGTCCTGCACAGCACCCTTCAGAAAGTGCTGCTAGCCCTGCTAAGTCCCATCCTCCTCCCATCCTTGTTTCTCAGAGATCATCTCCTCCTCTTCCCCCTCCTCCTTCTCCTTCTCACTGCACTGTAACAGGTTTCACAGTTTTGCCACACAAAGGACCTTGCAGGCTGGTAAAAAGGAGCATTTCCAGCCAATCCTGGGTTTATGCACTGAAAACACCATACTGTAGAAGCCTCCCCATCCCAGCCCAGCGATTAGACATGACATAATCCAGCTGACCTAAAACCTGGAGAGATAAAGTTGTAAAAAGAGGCAAATGATGCTGAGCTTCACCTTCCCTGCAGCCTGCCTCAGGTGGCCTTGGCTTCCTTCTCCCTGGGGATGTTTGACATGAGTTGGGGGGTCTGTGTCACTATCAGGATGTAGCACACACACCTCCTGCAGGAGAGGGGTGTGAGAAGGGGATCCTCTGCTCCCAGGGTGCATGTGCTGCGAGGGGAGTGTGTCTGCAGTCATGCATAGGGGTTAGGGCCTTCAGCATGAGTTAGATTTGGGCATTTAGGCATCTCCACCTGCTTTTAGCATTTCAGAAGTGCTCAGTGTTGGGGTTTATCAACTGCGTCGCAGATATTGATCTGAGCCTGTAGCTCACTGACTGCTGGATAATTCCTTGCCATTAGTAAGTCAATAAACAGCTTCGTTCCTGATTCCATTGAGCTGACATCATTCAACCATCTTTTTCCAGTGACAGGGAGCTGGTGCCGAATTGAGGATATCTTTGCAAAGACCGTTGTGTTTTTAAGAAATTGCCCTCAGAAAAACTTGTTGTGGAGTTAGGCTCTGAGAACCCTGTCTGTTCTCTCTGTGTGCTGCCAGACCCATGGGGATTTGTTCTGCACTTCATGTAAGGAATTGTTCTCCTCAGGAACTCTCAGAAGTGAGCAAGGAGATGTAAAACCAGCTCCCCATGAAAACTGGGGGTTATGGTGCCTCTCGTCATGTCAATGCAAACATAAGCAATGCCCAGCACATTTTAAAAGAGATTTCCTGTATTGTTCTTGCATTAGCTAGCCACCTATTGAATGGTTGAGTCTCAATTCCCTTGAGAAGAACAAAAAATGAATCCAAATGAATATCTGTACACAGCCTTCCTAGGGGATTCAAGGCTGGAAATCTTGGGGGCCACCTAATTAATTTTTCATGCAAGACACAACCACACTGCTGAGCCACACTATCCTGTAACTGCTACTCGATGCCCTGGGGTGCTCAGTGGAGGTGCAGCCTTGTCCAGCGCTGTCCCCTGGAGCCCTGCATGGACACAGCAGCCCTGAGCCCCAGCAGCGGGGGATGTACCAGTCTCTCAGTGGTCCCAGAGGGATGACAGAGCAAACCCAGCCTGCCCTGACTCATGGGTCCCTGCAAAGGCAGTTTCTTCAGAGGGAAAGGCTCTGTCTGAACGATGCCATCATTGGGAAAGCAGAGCAGATCCATCTCATTTTCCAGCCATGGCTAAGACATTTCACCCAACCTGGCCTGGACTGTTAACCTCCTGCTAATGTAAAGATCTCAGATGCTTCTCCAGGGTATGTCCCCTTTACTGTTTGCCTAGCACATCCATTTCAGGTGATCCGTGCACGAAGGACTGATGTGAACGTGTCTGTTCACATCATTCTTATTCTTCTCCCTTTGACCCAATCTGTTCTTGTTTACTCCATTTTCTGTCCTCACTCAGTGATTTGGCTTTGTGTTCTCAGGGCTTTGAAAGTCACTTTAGCGAGACCTGGACATCACCATGTCATACTCTTTATGGGAATCTGCTTTGGTTTCTCCAAAATATTTAATGGTCAGAGACTTCTGCATTCATCAGTCACTGGGGAGAGGCCAAGTTACTGTCATGCCTGAAAGGTCACTGCTCAGGAGCTATTCCCAGCAGTGCCACCCTGCCCCTTCCCAGTGCACTGACCAGTATCAGGGCAGTCTTTATTGTAATTCAGGTTTCAGATAGTCATTGCCCAAAGTGATTCAGGATGAATGATAACATAATGCCATCTTGTTAACGCTCTCTTCCATCTTATCAAATGTCATGATCTCACCTTGGCAGCTGGGCTTTGTGCTCTGGACCTGGCTGATCAGATTGCAAGGAAAGTGACAACTCCTTCAGAGCTTTGGCACCTTTGCCACCAGTTCCTTGTCCTGTAGCTAAGGTAGTTTTTTTAAGCTGGAAATAATGTGTGACAAAAGCTGGCTAATCTGCTGGAAATACTCATTTCCAAGTTTGCAGAAAGTATTAACTCTGAGCAAGCATTTCTCTGAACTATTTTTCAGCAGAGCAGCCATCCCCATCCACCCCTGTCATCAGTGAGGACACCAGGGAGTGAACAGTTCACCCCTGTCCCCTTAGCTGGCACATCTTCCCTTCAGCACAGACAGCTTTTACTGTGCATGTCAGGATATGTTCCACACACAGGGACCATGTTTGGTCTGGGGCCCATGGAGGAAGGGTTCTTTTCCCTGCCCCAAAGAACTGCTGCTCTTGTGCACCTCAAGGCAGTGTATCCTAGACAGTAATCAGAGGGCAGGGGTCTGGACAGAGCTGCAGGGAGAGGGCAGAAGACCCTGGGCATGTGTTGCATTGGGTGGTGTGACAGTGAGGTGCATCTCTTAGTGTGCCCACACTGGGATCTGCAGTTCTTCCAGGACTTAAAATAGACCCCAAACTGACAAGCTCTGGTCTGACTTCATGGGCAATGGCATCAGCCTCTCAACAATATCTCCCCATGAAAGCACATCCCACCTCCAGTCCTACTGGAGCACTCTGAGCAGAGGTGATGGACCTGCAAGCAATGACATACCAGTTAGACCTGGGTGGCATTTTCTAATCAGATGGTGTCTCTCCAAAGATCTGTCAGCTCAGGGTACCCATAAGGCCATGACACCTGATCAGTGCACCTTGTCATGGTGTCAATATTCCTTCCCAATTCAGTACTGCCTTCTTCTCCATTATCAAATGGATCATGAGCCATTCCAGTCCCTGGACAGGATCTGTTGACTTTGATAAATGTTGGTTATGGTAACAGAGTGTAGACAAGTCAAGATGAGAATGCTGGGCATGTCATGCTGGTTATGGTAACAGAGTGTAGACAAGTCAAGATGGGAATGCTGGGCATGTCATGCTGGCCTGGACAGGGAATATCAGGCTCTGTTACTCTCCCCACAGTCTGTTTTACATTGAGAAAGTGCTGTCTGGTCCTTCATTTATCACCCATAACGTGTGTCACATCCCCATGCATGGACATACTGCTCAGCACTGCAGCCCAAAGAACTGCAGGAGTACTGAACAGCTAGGGGTGGCCAGTGTTTTGACACATTTTCAGTCAAAACCTCGATTTTATGCAGGAAAAACACAAGGTATTTTATCAGGGCATGACATCTTAGCCATTTCCACATCTTGACAGGCTGAAAGGATGATGTACCAAACCAGGCACCCAGAGCTTGCTGAGTCTGTGCCTACAGGTTGTTGCTCAATGATTTACCTAACTCCTAACATCTCCAAGGAAATATTTGCAGTGGAAGTCACCAGAAACCAGATATTGTTTGTTTTGCTCCCCACCAATTATTTTGGATGTCCTAAATGAAATCACTTGCCTCTTTCCTGCTGTGAAGCTCTATATATGAAGATCCTTGATGCAGGTCATCTTCAGAAGATAGGGACGTAGGCTGGAGAGAGCCTCATCCTCCAGAGCTCGGTCAGGTAAGAACAAACTTATTCCTCAAAAAGTGTGCTCCTTGCTTCTCTTTCTGCAAACCCTCAGTATTCCTTTGGGAGGGTTGGGATTTTCACAGAAATTGTTATTCTTGCCTGCTGCCTGCCTGAATTATGCTCCAACAAGTGAAATATGTGGTGCCTTTCACTGCAAGTTTCTCAAGAACAGATGTGCACGTTCATTGAATTTGTAGTCCTTGCAAAGAAAGGGTATTTCAGGGTTTTCATAAACAATTATCACTTAAATTATCTTTGCTATAACTCTATTATCTGAGCTAGATTCCTAGCTAAGGTGAATTAGACCTCTCACACTTGTTTTGATCCCTTTTTGATGAGCTATTTACATTGAAATAGATTTGGGGCAGTGAAGTTCATTTTGGTTCTCTAAAAAAAAAGCAAAAAGGCACTGCAAGTTTTAGGCCCCACAGAAATATTTCAATGACACCAAAACTTAATTACTTTCTCCTTCTTACAATTCCAGCAGAAGGTGTCTTCATGCAGAAGGAAGCCTCAGATGTTTGATGTTTGTGCAGAAATTATGCCATTCACACAGGTTGTGCTCTCCTCACTAGATACATTGGTGAATTTGTCCTGTGTAGTTGTTGTTACTTTTCTTTCCATGACTAGAGACAATCATGTTGTCAAAAACATCCTGTTTTTCCATCGTGCAGATGAAGGATCTTGTTCCTTGGAGAAAATCCCACCCAGAACGGGTGCGTCCCAGACTGCGCAGCTCAGTCACACCACTTGCTTTTCCCTTGGCTGCTGTGACCATTGGTCTTTGGAGTAACTGGTGTTCATGTTCTGGTTCCTCCTGCAGGAAAGTGCCATCAGGAGTGTTACTGTGCCAGCAGCCTCCTCCCTGATTTTGTCTTCCCTAACAGGCATTCCTCCTTTTTCCTTTCTCCCTCCTCCTCTTTCCTCCCTCGATGGGCTGGTGCTCACTCTATCACCACTGATCATTACACTGATGGCAATCACTTCCCACAGTTATCAGGGCCGAAGATGTTGGCAGTCTGGACTCTTCTTCTTGTCAGCAGCCTGCTGACCCCTTCACAAGGATTTAGAGTCTTGTCGTTGGCTGCCAGAGCAGACGGAGATGGTAAGTGTTTGTAAGAGACAGGATTTATCTCATTTTTTGAGACCAGTTCTGGTCCAGATCCACCAAGCAGTAGTGGAAATGCTGGTAATTTGTATTCAGAGATGGCACTTCAGACACTTCACAGTGTCTGGGGCCACCACCTCATTTATATGAAAAGGGACATTGGAGGTGAAGGAACAGCCAGGCTGGCATAACTTGTGTGCTGAGTGAGTCCATGTAGCTCACAGTGACCTTTCCTCCTATTTTTCAGGTATTAAAGATTTGCCAGCCAAACGTGTTCCCCGTGGTCTCCTTGGTGGCAATCTGCTCGGCGGTCTCCTTGGCAAAGACGGTGCTGTTGGCAGTCTCCTTGGCAAAGATGGTCCTGTAGGCAGTCTCCTTGGCAAAGATGGAGTTGTTGGAGGCCTCCTTGGCAAAGATGGTGCTGTTGGTGGTCTCCTTGGTGGAGATGGCCTCCTTGGTGGTCTCCTTGGACAAGATGGTCTCCTTGGTGGAGATGGTCTTCTAGGTGGTCTCCTTGCCAGAGATGGTGTTGTTGGTGGTCTCCTTGACAAAGATGGTGTTGTGGGTGGTCTCCTTAATGGTCTCCTTGGCAAAGATGGTGTCCTTGATGGTCTCCTTGGCAAAGATGGTCTTGTTGATAGTCTCCTTGATGCTGTCCTCGATCTTCTCATTGGCAAAAACGGTCTCCTTGGCAAAAATGGTCTCGTTGGCAATCTTCTTGGTGGAAATGGTGAAGATCTCTTGGGGTGAGTGAGAATGGGAGATGGGTGTCCTTGAGCAGCTCTCAGGGTGTCTGGGCCATGCTGGAAAAGGAGGCTCTGGGCTGGAACCTGCTATCTACACACACAGGGCCCACTCTTT
>NW_008660144.1:39308-46879 GCF_000695815.1 Acanthisitta chloris
GTTCAGCTATTGGGAGTTTCTGCCTGGGCCTGCCATGGCAGGGTGTCCCATATGTGCTACAAGCTGCTCCTGGTGGTTGGGAATCCCTGATGACCCAGGGTGGAGGGGCCACCAAGAACATGGTTCTGCAATGGAACACAGGGCAGGGGCTGAGGGGATAGGGCACCTGCTGTACAAATGTGCTATTCACTTGTCTTTTCCTTGTTTCAACCATCCAGACTGAGAATTGTAAACAACACCCTCCCCAGAATAAGTCTGCGCTCCCTGCCAGGCTTTGGGCACCAGGTAGACTTCAACACACAGCTGCTGATAGAGAGCACCAGGTATGTCATGCCCATCTGGAGCACAGCTCGGGGTGGGGAGTGTCACCACCTGTTTGCAAAGTAGATGGCCAGCAAATTTCCTGAGCTGTGTGCTGTGCTTCCCCTGGGCAGTGTGCCAGGCCAACCACTCTGCGAGCTGGTGGAGGTAGATGTGACCATGCTGGTCCAGGACAAGTGGACAGCTCACCAGAATGCTATGAACTGCAAGACTGTTGAAATAAAAGCCCATGTGAGGTAGGCATCAGGTGTGAGGTAACACATCTGTGTGAGCAGGGTGCCCATGGCCAGCCCGTGACTCCCGTAGCAGTGGGGACACCTTGGTGCTGTTGGCCATTGATGGCAGTGCTTTTATGCCTGATGCCTTGGAGGGTGGACAACCTGGCTGCTGGGCTCAGAGGGGAACTGCCAACCTTTTTGCTTTAAATTTGGGCTAAGAAAAGGACATTTCTGGGTGCCGGGAACCTAGCACCAGAGTGGAATTCAAAGGGCCTGGGTTTGGTAATGTTTTGGCACTGAATATGGACAATGCAAGCAAGACCTCATGCTTCTTTTGTGTGAAGTACTTTTACTTTCCAACATTAGCCTATGTCACTTGTTATTTCCTATTTTCCTGTTACCAGACCCAGAGTGCCACTTCTGGACGAGCCTTTGAAACGTCTCCTTAGCAATGTCCTGAGTGAACTGGTGAGTCTGCACAGCCATCTCCATGTGAGACACCAGCACAATGCTGGGTGGGCAGGCAGGGCAGGCAGAATGGGCAGGGCAGGCAGTGGGCCAGGCTGTGCCCCATGGATGTGACTGTTTGCACAGCTGTGGGCTCAGCCAGGGCGGTCAGCCTGTCCTCCCTGCCGAGGGACACTGGCACCATCACCTGTGTCAGGCTCTGCTGGCAAACAGGTTTCTGAAAGGGACACTGGCACCATCACCTGTGCCAGGCTCTGCTGGCAAACAGGTTTCTGAGAAAGGTGCTGGTTTAGCAGCCACTAACCCAGGGGAGACCCACAGTAGCTTGGAGCTGCTCACTCACCTGATACTGAGTGCTGCACGACGGGACGTCCCACCCATCACTGCCCACAGTGTCTCTGCCCACATGTGCAGCCCAGCAGAGCCCTCTGTCACTGGCTGTGTTGATGACATGTCACCTGCCAGTGTGTGACTCTCTCACTTCCCTCTATCTCCCCAGGGCTGCAACATCATCAACGCCAGGCTCAATGTGTTGAGCTCTCTGCTTGGCTCCAGGAACCGTAAGTGCTGGCACCTCCTATTCCTCTGCTCCTGGTGACCCCTGCCTTTAGCATTGCTCGTGGGGTTTTTTTAAATCTTGTTTTGCTTTGGGTAAATATAAATATTTTAGCAATTTTCTAAACCCACAACTCCCAGTTCAAGCTCAACATTCAGTTTCCCTGGTCCAGTAGCAGCAGCCAGTTCTTCCTGTGGAAACCCACTGCAGGAACTGTTGCTTTTAGAAACAACACTTTTGCTGCAAAATAGTGTGTTCCAGAGGCTTTTCCAGATGGGAACACTGAGCAGGAGCTGCTGTTGGTTCCACGAACTCTTGGGACTATGGGATTTGGGAGCATCACCTACCATTGCAGCTGAAGAGCTTTATTCCTTGTGTCCACAGAGGTGCTCCCACTCGGGGCTCTGGGGGATCTGCCCCCTTTCTCCATCATCAGTGGTGATGCCATCCAGTTGGATCTGAACGTAAGTGTCACTGTGTGCTCTGGCCCCAAACCTTCTGACTTGATGAGTTTGGATGATTCAATGGGACATGTTGGCTCTTTGTCAAAGGCTCCTCAGATTCCAGCTACCTTCAGGCACACGTTTGTGGGAAGGTTCTGAGGAGTCTGGTACAGCCACATCCCTGCTAATGCCACTGCTGGATCTCTACCTTATTTTGTTAACCTGCTAATCCTTGATGGTGACGTGAGCCAGAGTGGCTCAACACTGCTTAGTTAAGCAGTTGGTAATCAGAAAAGCTTTATTTCACACAGGAGCAGAGGTCGCCACTCACAAGCAGGTTCTGTTTATAAGTGGTTTGTAAAAGTTTGCTAATTGATAGGGACCCTAAGAAGGCCCCAAATATCAGCAGTGTGTCTTTCCAATTGGGAGATGTGGCAGCTTCCTAACATGGAAGGTGTAGCAGATGCAACCCTTGCCTGTGTCAGAGCAGCCTGGAGCAGCCCTGTGTTCATTAAAGCGCTGATGAGCCCTGTGTGAGCCTCTGTGAGGTCTGTGGGTGAACAGGGTGCCCAGTGCAACCCTCTGAGCCCCACCACGTCCCTCCCTGCTCTGCTCCCTGTAGCTCCTCGCCGGAAAAGCTGAAGGCAACATGGTGACCTCCGTGCAGGATCTGCCACTCGCTGCCACCCTGCTGCTGGCCACCAGCCGCCCACCACAGCTCAGCCTCTCCCAGGACACCCTCAGCACCCTGCTGGAGCAGGTCCGGGCACAGGGAGGCCTCAACCTCAGCATCACCAACTTGATGGGTAGCCAATCCTCTTTCCAAGGCCAGGTCAGTGTCCTCTTTGCTCTTGGATGACCCAAGGGTGCTGACTGCTGTCTGCTTGTGTTTGTGAGGTCCAGCTGAGCCCAGCGTGGGCTTTGCACAAACCCTCCTGGCCAGAAATGTCACTGTTGCTGTTCCCACAGGTTTCCGAAGGCAACTCGCTGTCTGTGTCTGCCCTTTTCCCATTCATCCCCCAGGTCAGTCACCTCCACTGTGTGCATTGACCCCAACCCCATCACCCATCATGGCCATGCGTGACCCCCTTACCATGACCTCCCCTGCCCCTGCAGCTCGCCCAGGTCCTCCCTGGCTCTCTGCCACTGGAGCTGCGTGTCCGGGTGGGCGATGAGCCAGTGGTGGCTGTGAGGGATGGAAGAGCCACCGTCACCCTCAAAGCCTCCATTGACATCCTCAGTTCTGCTCTGCAGTCCTCCCAGGGGCTCCTCTTCTCCCTCGATACGGTGAGTGGCGTCTGGGGGGATGAGATCCCCAGACCAGGGTGGCTGCTATCCTCCCCTCGGCTTGTCCTGCAGCATTTCTAAGTTTAAATTTACTGCATCGTCAAACGGTGGTGCCCAGTGCTTTGAACATGCTCATAACCAAGCACAAAGTGTAAGTGAATTGCTTCAGGAGTAACACAAAATAAAGACAAGAAGGTGAACCCTGGGGAGAGAGATACATGATGCCATCCGTCACAAAAATGTGGTTCCTAGGCACAGACAAGTGGTTTTCCTCAGAATGGGTTATTTACAAATACACTTTTCAGTCCTGGGAGCTGCACAGGGGAATAACCTCATTTCTTTCATTGTTCCAATTTCAGGACATCGTTCTGAACATCATCCCATCAGTCTCCGATGGCAAACTGCAAATCTCCCTGGCTCTTGACAGGTAGAGCTAAGCTCTGTGGGTGGGGGGGCTCTGCCTGGGAACAAACAAATTGGGGGTAGTGGTAGTGGTGGGGGACTGTGATGCAGATATAGTAGAGATGTCAAGGGCTGCTGTAGCCTTTCTGCCTCCTCCCAGCTCCAACCTCAGACCAAGTGCATGGCTGAAGTGTTGAGAGAGTTATAAAAAATTTGCCACATTTTCAAAATCCTGTATCTTTATGAGGGTGAGACAAGTTCCAAAGAAAGGGTCTGGAGAAGGTTGCACCTGACACACCCCAACTCTGCCCTGTTTGTATCTTTTGTAGCATCAACCTGACACGGTTTCCCTTGAGACTCGATGCTTCCAGCGTAAGTGCATGAGCTGGATTGAGGTACTGCAGCAAGTGATGAAATGGCCAGAGGCTCTGTGTAGGGGAGAAAACCCCAAAAGCCAATTCTTTAGTCTTCACCTTTCTTCTGCTCTTGGTAGAGGCCAATTGCTCTCTGTCCTGCCAGTCCCCTGTGCCCTACAACAGTGACACTTGGGTGTCTGTCTTCACTTGGTGGCAGCAGAATGAGGGTGCTGGAAAGTAGGGAGGAATAATCAAGAAAAAATTACCCAAAGAGCATGTCCCTGCAGATACCACCTCAGTCCTTGGAAGGGTTTCATATGAAGGAAGTTTCCCAGTGTTTGCCTTTCATAGCAAACTGAACAGAACCCAATTGATAACCCTAGCATGGTTGGTTTCAGCCTAATAACTATTGCTCTCTTCTGATACTGACACTTCCTCTTCCCTGCAGGTCTCCTCGCTTGCAGGATGGCTCCAGCAGGTCCTCACAGCTGCATACATACCTGCTGTTAATGGTATGTTGGGGTCCCCTCTTATCTCAAATTCAGCTGGGTTTGGGTCTCTTTTCCTTCCCTTGCTGCCTGCCTTCAGGGTTTTCTCCCTATGACAAATTGCTTTCATCTGTTTTTGCAGATGCTTTCTGTGTGTCGGTCCCTCTGCCCAATATCTTCAACACCAACCTCAGGAATGTTAAAGTTGACATCACTGAGGTAAGGATCACATTTTTTGTTGTGCTGTGTCGTGGGGAATGGGGATGTGCAAACCGGAGCTGGGATGCCTTAGCCCTGCACCACTCTGGTCAGCTCCATTCCCCATGAGCTGCTCCCAGTTTCCAGGAGGTCCCTTTACCAGTGTGGACCCACAGGAAAATCTCACCTGGGATATAGGAATAAGCTGGTGAAAGGCCGAGTGAGAAAACTGAGTAGTTTTTTTGCTGCTTCTTCCAGGCGGATGAGTTTCCCGGCCAGAGCACTCTAGAAAGATCCTGCTCTGGAGGATCCTCGATGCTGCTCCCTTTCTGAGGCAGTGTGCCACGTACCCCAAACCCTGCTCTGCTCCACTCTCTCCGTCTTCCTTTCCCTCAAGCACTGCCTGTGCTGTGGCTGTGGCCCGAGCAGGACAGACAACTGTCTCTGGTCAACATCAGTGTGGGAAAGCTGCTTAGCTGGTGGATGTTAGGGGGTCTCTGTGGCTACTTTGAACATCTATAGTTGGGAAGCAGAGCTCTTTTCTGGGCATATAGGTTGCTCTTGTGTTGCTCTTTCAATAAAATCTCTCAATGCCTCAGTATTTCTCTCTCTGGGTATTTATTTATACAAGTTCTGGCTGCCAGCACTCGTTTGTCTGCACTGTGCCCCTCTGCCATGGTCCAGAGAGGGGTGGCACAGCTGGGCAAGGAGGCTGTACCTACAGCCAAGAAGCTGGTACATTGCAGA
Source organism: Acanthisitta chloris (assembly GCF_000695815.1). NCBI lineage: Eukaryota > Metazoa > Chordata > Aves > Passeriformes > Acanthisittidae > Acanthisitta > Acanthisitta chloris. The sequence continues at coordinate 44,793 of NW_008660144.1, forward strand.
GAGCATTTCTGAAGCTCAGCCTGCGGCACCAGGTGTGAAACTGCTGCTTGCACTGGCGCTGGGGTTTGGTGCATGTGGATGTCCTGCTGCAGTCCTCATCTCTCGCCCAGCTGATGTGGGGAAGAGCAGGGCTCACAATGCAGCTCCAGCATGGATTTTGAAAAGCTCTTACCAACATCTCCCACTCCTTTGGATCCCTTGTGCAGCAGCTACAGGGAGCAGCTCCTGGCCAGGGTCTTGCTGGCAGCAGGTCCCACACAGAGCCTGATGGTGCTTGTTGTACAAAGCTCTGTCCAGAGCCAGACACAGATAACCTGAGCTCACACCTCCTTTGTTTAGAGGCATATTATCCCCTTGTGTAAGATGCACCAGGCTGTCAAAAGAAGCACATTTGGTCTCACAAAGGTATTAAGTGTTGAGGGCACCAGGACAAAAGTGTCCTTATGGTCTGAAGTGACTGTGGAGGTGTTCCAGCACAAGGCATTTTTGGAGGCTGTGGAAACACTGTCTGCCAGGAAGGAGCTGGCAGGTGTGGGACGGGTGGGACAATCCTCAGGAATCACTTCCCAAGGCTCCTTGGGCACTAAAGGAGACAAAAATCTCCTGCTGCTTTTCTGGAGCCTCCCCACGCCCTTGCTGGAAACTTTTAAACTTCCAGGATCCGGTAGCTTGTTGCGACAGCCTGTGTGCAAGTGTCAGCAGGGATTTCTCTGGAATGAGCTGATTTCCCTGCATAGCTCTTTCAGGTCAGCACAGCCTTACGTGCTGCAGCTGCAGAGTCTTGGGCTCCTTTCCCTTCCCTTTAGCCCTCAGGTCTTGTATAACAGTGCTGCCCAATACTGGGTGTCCAATAACCTGTTCCTTAATGTTTTTCCCTGTGTTACAAATCTTTATTTATATTGGAATGCTTGAAACCCACACATGCCGCTTTGTGCCCTCAACCCACTAGTCCAGCTTTGACAATTTAGGCATCTTTCCCCTTTCTGTGCAGCAGTGTCACTATATAACGACCCACTGTGCCTGTGTGGGTTAAAGTAGAGATGCCCATGGACCAGCAGAAGGTCTCACCTTGGCTGAGAGCTGAACCCTGAAGACCAAAGCCAGGCTTGGAATTCAGGATAAGGTCAGGTAAAGCAAAACAGTCAAAATAGTGGTATTGGGTGGTGTAAGCGAGGGGGACAAAGCCCCTGTTTTGCCCCCAAGCCTTATCATATACTCTGGTGAGCAAGAAAAAAAAGTGAGAATAAAACCAATAATGGTAGGAATGCAGGTGAGTAATTGTAGTTTATATTTAGTGACTAGCCTGAAAATCAGAAAAGAAGGTTGCTATAGCAAAATGAAAAAACCTTTTCTGAAAGACCCACATTCATTTGACAGAAAAAGTTCAGGAGGTTTTGTGTTGCAATATCCTTTTGAGGCTCTGGTTATTTTTATCGTTATAAGGTTAAAATGTGACATTTTAATAAAAAAGGCTTTATTACTAATGTGAGTTGTGGATATAATTGCAGTGTTAATTCACACATCTCTCCCCAGGACAGTCATTGGGTGGGGGGGCTCAGAGTGGGCTGTAGGTTATGAGGGACAATTTCATACTGGGAGTATAAACGATGCCATGGTGCCCAGGGATGGGAAGGAGCAAGTGCCCAGAGTGCCCATAAATAGGAATAAGCAAACAGGGACTGGGATGGGCAGGAGTCAGCTGGAAACCTCCTCACAGATAGGCATACGGACACCTCCTTTCCCCCTGTGTGTCCCTGTTGGCTCAATGTGTCTCTAACTCATGAATGGTTTCTGTCCTCCTAAAGCTTATGTTTTATACACACTGAAAAATTTTCACCCAGCTCAAAATACCTGACCCCCTTTCATCCCAGCTCAGCCTATCTCTACTCTTCTCGTTGTCCCTCCCCAGGCCCTGTCAGCACCCACAGCTCTCCTGGCCCAGCAGCAGACACAATGCCACCAACTGTGGGCATCACCTTGCTGTGTCCCCTGCCGACCCCAGCATGGAGCCAGCAGAAACACCATCCTTAGGCTCAGTGACGGGGGTTTGAGCAATAGTGAGCCACCAGCAGAACTCTGGAATACAG
>NW_008660144.1:46901-57639 GCF_000695815.1 Acanthisitta chloris
GCCAGCACCACTGATCAGCCAGGGAAGGGAGGGTAATTGCATATGGAAGGGGAAGAGCACAATGCTTGTGAGCAAACCTCCCCCTCCAAACTGAGCCTGGAGTAGGGCTTTTTTTTATGTAATTAAAGTTTCAACAGGCCAGGCTCCTAAAAGGAGAAACCTCTGTGCAGGGTCTGATGCTGGGCGATGTGTCCAGCTCTTACAGGTTTCCTTAGGCAAGGTGCCCCTGGGGAAGTGCCACTCTGGAATGCACACCCCAGCACTGATGGAAATAGAGTCCTGCTGGGTGGCCTGTTAGGAGGTCTCCTTGGTGGTGGTGGTAGTGATGGTCTGCTTGGTAGTATTACTGGTAGTCTGGTGGGGAGTGGTGGCAGAGGGATGCTGCAGGGACTGACTGGTGGTCTCATCAGTGGAGGGAGTGATGCCGGTGGTGACTTGCTGGATGAGGGGGTGGTGAAGGTGCTTATGCTGAGGGGCCCAGAAACCCTCCTAGAGGCTGACCAGCAGCTGGTGGCAATGTCCCCAGTGATGCTATCCTTGTGGGAGTTGCTGGAGGAACACTGGGACAAGGATGTCTGCTCAGCCACAGTGATCTCCTCAGCATGGCAGGGATCCTTGGTGGCCTCAGTGGCCTTCTTGGCAGAGAAGAGTTCCTGGGCAGTGAAGGACTGCTGGCAGGTTGTGGCCTGCTCTGCATCCTTGGGGAAGGCAGTTTGCTCCGCACTGTCCAGGGGCTCACTGGGCAAGGACATCTCCATCCAGGCACTTTGCCAGGGAGCAACCTCAGTTCTGTTTTCGAGGTGCGATGGTGCTTCAATAGATGCTCAGATCTGTTTTGAAGCTGGTGCTTTGAGATAAACGAGATAAAGGCTGCCCGCCTGAATGTCCTGCAGGTTTGCATTGCAAAGAGCCTCCTGAGCTGCTCAGGGAAGGGCAGGGGAGGCAGCTCATAGAGGAGTTTGCCCGTAGAGGGTGCACGAGCCGCACGCTGGTCACTGCAGCCAAGCCAACGCTCCTGTCTGCAGCCTACCTGCTTAACTCTGCTGTGAAGCCCAGCAGAAGCAGAAGAAATAATAAGGCAAAAGAATCAAGCTTCTGCTAAAACTGGAAAATAACTAAAATAGGAAAATAACTGGGAAAACTTGATATCTTTTGCTATTTCTGGTCTAACCGGTGTCTGACTCGCCCACCTGCTGAGCATGGTTGTGTGTGAGTGGTGGAGCCAGGCTAGTGGTGCTGGGCTCAGAGCTGTCAGTGTCCCCCTCACTGTCCCTGCAGGCTGATGCTCCCCAGGGTGCCCCTGCAGCTCCTGCCTGGCATTAGCATCCACCTCAACCTCTACATCCAAGTGGCTCTCAATGGCAAGAGGTGGATCGGGCTGGTAGCAGTGCCAGCTGTGCCCTGGGACCAGGGGAAGCACTGCCCTGGGGGGTGTCTCTGGGGGGAACACTGCTCCTTTGCAAGCTGCTGCTCTGAAGATCACTCCCTTCCCCCTGCATAGCCTTCTGGGTTTGCTCAGCATCACAGCAAGGGTCAGGCTGACCATGGATGGCACAGGCTACCTCAAACTGGTGACAGAAATGCAATACACTCCTTGGTGGCATTAAGATCAGACTCGTGAGAGGGTGAGTGATGGAGGTCCTCCTCTGCCAGGATGACCCACCTTGCCATTGAGCTCTGCCAGCCCCAGCCCATGTCCTGAAAATGGCAAATGCATGAGGGCATTTCCCCACTGTGTGTCCCTGTCCTGCCACCCCTGCAGGTGACTCACCAGCTGTTGGTGGTGGTGGTCTCTGTGCACTCCTCGTGCAGCCACTGTGAATGGAGGTGATGTCCCAGAGGTCCTGGGGGATATTTCTGTCCCATGTGCCACATTCATTGGTCATTTTAATTGACATGGCACAGGGTCTTCCAAGATGTGAGCACGTAGTGTGTACATCATAGGAACCACTCAGGCTGAGGCTGTCTGCTCATTTAAGGAGACTATACACTAGTAGATAAAAGACAGCAATAAATTTCCCACTGGCTATTTTGGGATGCAAATTACACTTATCTCATGCAAAATCCAAGCAGAAACGATTCACTTTGCTGCTGCAATTGCCTTGCTCCGGGAGGTCTGTGCTCCATGCTATTCACAGGGAATTGTTTAACAAGACCCATTTACTTTGCAGCAGGTTGTTTTCATGGTGCTCCTTTATTTTTCCACAGCCTGCTCCCAGTTTTGGATAATTTATTGGCAAGTGTCCTGATCAGGCTTCTTCCTAATCTAGCATGTTTGAAAAAAACCACTATTCCAGGATGGAGTAATGAGTCTGAAAAGCTGCAGTGTAGCTCCCTATGGTATTGCCAGAGCCTGGAGTGGGAGCACAGGCACTGTCCCAGGGATGCTGTGTCCACCCATCCAGTGGCTTAGGATTAATGAGGGACACATTCCATGTCTCTGTCAGCTTGGGAGAAGCTGCTCACTGCTTCCAAACATCCAAGTGCTGGGAGTTCCTAATGATGCTCTGGACTGTGTTACAGGCTGATAGAAACATAGAATTTTAGGGGTTGGAAAGAACCTTACAGATCATCTAGTCCCATCCCCTCCTGCCATGGGCAAGGACACCTCCCACTAGACCAGGATGATCAAGACCTCATCCAACCTGGCTTTGAACACTGCCAGGGCTGGGGCAGCCACAGCCTGCCTGGGCAACCTGTGCCAGTGTCTCACCACCAATACCTCCTCCCTTGTGAAAGCCCCAGGGTCTCTCCAACCATCCTCCATGGGCTCCTAGCCCCACTCCCAACCTCACTTCTCCAGCAAAGGGCAAGGTGCCCTGGGCCAGACTCAGAGTTGTTGGAGTAACTGGCAGAGCTGCCATCCCATGTGTCACCCTCCCCAGTCTGCAGTGTGGACTGAGCAGGGGAGGTGGGATTTGCACCCAAGCTCAGCAGGGAATCACTGACTCCCTTTCTCTCCCCCCAGGACTGCTGCTCCTGGGTTTGCTGGGCAGCATGCATTACACCATGTCCAGCCTTCCGCTAGAAACTAGCCAGTTCTTCAAGGTGGACTTGAACCTGAGTCCTGCATCTTCTACTTCCATCTATGCACAGGGGTTGGGATATTTCCCTTGGGTTCAGAAAGGTCCCCTTGGACCACGTACCACCTGAGCAGGGGGCTCTGAGGTGGCTGTGGAAGCTGGCAGAGGTCCCAGCTCCATGCCCTGCTCTCACCACTGTCACGGGAGAGCGCAGCAGGATTCAGGTTTCATGAACTTCTGGAGAAGGAAGTGTCATGGGGCCTGACTTGGTGAGGCCATCCGTGCAGCCTTTTCACACCAAGGGAACATGAAGTTAACCGTAAAGGCAAATATTGCAAACATCTTGACTTGTGTCCCATGTCCCAGCCATGGCCGTGTGTGGGGCCACATGCCACGGGGCTGGATGGAGCCTGGCGCAGAGCATCCTCTGTGCTGCTGCCTGGCTGCACCCTCAGTGCTGGCACCACTGCCAGGACATGCCCAGGGGACAGGACGAGCCCTGGGAGTGGGGTGGCAGGGTGCCCAGAGAGCTGGTGGGTACCACACCCAGCGGGAGGTGAGGGATGAGCCACTGGGCTGGCTGGATGCTGCTGGCCATGGCCTGGAGCTGCTACGTGCAGTGTTCGGGGTCAGGCTGGCACAGGGGTCACACTTCACAGCCAGTGAAGAGGAACTGTCCTTGCTCCATCCTTCCCTGGCTTTCCTCATTCCTGCAGCTTGGGTGTATAAAAGCTGCTGCTGGCAGCCGTGACTGTGGGCAGCTCGGCCGCGACATCAAAGGGTCCAGGTAAGCGGCACTGAGAGACCGTGGCCACCATCAGCCGACCTACAGCACAGTGTAACTCAGCTTGGAAAGCAGGAATTTTAATGATGTTTTCCTTTGATTTCTGTAGCAGCATTTAATAATTTATGAAAATTAATTTTTAAAGCTAGCAGAGTTCTTGCTTGTTAAATTCCACATTTATTCCTGTTGTTGTTAAGTTTGTGATAATGACTAGGCTGGCAGAAAGGACTGGGAGTTTTTTCATGATCTTGGTGACCAGAATTCAGAACAATTTTCAGCTTTCCAGACCTCATCTCTGCTGGTGTAAAATAAGTGTTTATCTGCAAAGCCAGATGTGCCTTTTGCATGTGCGAGATGCTCAGCTCGCTGAAACGTGTGTGACCGAGGAGCAGCACCCTGATAGATACTGCTAATAACCACAGAGATAGCTGCCTGCTTGGTCACGTATTCTCTCTAAGAGCTCTCCTAAGAGCCCTGACATCCATTTTGGTGCCCTTTTGCAATGCTGTGCACGTCTTGCAGAGCCCCTCCAACAAATCCCACTGATTTTATTTGACACGATTTTCAATAGAGGCTGCTCGAGCCTCTCCTTCTCCCCTGTTCAATAATCATGGCTACAGGAGCTGTGCATCATTACGTGCTGATCAAAGGGAAAATGTAAAAGACAGTCGAGTGAATTAAAGTCTAATTTAATTGTGCCGAGAACTGTCATAGAGGGATTTTTTTTTAAAGTATCTGGAAGAGATAAAGAAGTTGTTGAGTCTGACCTAAATAATGTTATTTCTCAGTGCTGAACCTCTGTAATCTGTGCCCTGTATTTTGTTTTTCTCGGGAGGGATAAGCCAGGATGTCCATCCAGGATATGGGCTGTACAGCAGGTGCTCCTGGAGCCAGGACCTGTGGCAGTGCTGCAGTGGGGGCCACTTCTCATTTCTTTGCAAACACCTCTCTGTGCATAAACAAACACTCCATGGCCTGCACTGTCACCCCAAGAAACCCAGTTTGGGAACAGGAGGTCCTTGAAGGTGCATTCTTTTGGCTCAGGGCAGATCAAACACAGGGAAAATGGGATCTTTTCACAACCTGAGTGGAGCATGATGAGAAAAACAAACAATGTGCCCATGGGAAAGTGAGTCTGATTCTGGCTGTGCTTTGAGCTTTAATACCACAGGGTGCTCCTCACAGTGGGCAGAAGGACACGACTGTGACATTCGTCATTTTTTATCCAGCAGTGCCCCTGTGAGTGTTCCTCTTTCAAGGCCATTTCGGAGAAGTTGGAAGCCATCCATCTCCCTCAGTACAAGGTCCTCCTGCCTCATCTCCGTTCCTCTTCCTCCCTCAAAATGGCATTTTCACTTCCCTGTGGGATCAGGCATGCAGCTCTGCAGTGGTAGATCCCAGTCAGGCATGGAGACATCGATGGCTCTGGAGCTGCACAGCACTGGGCTTCAGCTGCTCCCTGATAACCAGAAGTGATTTGGCCTCTCTGGGTGGGAAAAGGATCTTGTAGGTCTGGGCTGATGCTTGGGGATGGTGTCTGGGGGCTGTAGGTCCAGGGGACACCTGCCCTACTGCCCTAGAGCAGTGCATGTGAAGGATGGAGAGGTTCAGTGTTCAGACTGCCAATATCCATGTGCTGGGACTGGTACTTGGGCTGATGTAGGTCTTTCCACAGGTACTGGGTCAGGACATGCCACATTTCTGGTGCCTCATCCTTCTTGGGGGCCTCCTGCCCCCCTCCCAGGGCCTTCTCAACACAACCCAGCAAAATCCAACGGTGGTGAGTTCAGAGGTTTTCTGTGTTTCTAGGGGAGGGTCGTTTTGGGGTCATGGCATGTCCCTCTGCTCATCAGGGAGCTGCCTTCTGACATGCTCATCTCCATAGGGAATTTTGCTCAGGGGTTCCTGTGAGACATCACCAGCAGAATAACCTAAAATGGCCAATCAACCTTTCTTGCCAATGAAATCTTCCCGACAGTGAAAGTCTGATTAGTAACTGAGGACTCCCTTGGTGCAGGTCTGCTTGGTACTGGTCTTCTCAGCAGTGAAGGTCTCATTAGTGAGAAAGGTGGATTGCTTGGCACAGGTGTTCTTGGTGAAGGTGGACTGCTTGGCACTGGTCTCCTGGGCAAAGGAAGTCCAAGTGGAGCAGAAAGTGGAGGTCCCCTTAATGCAAGAAATGAACCCAGCAAATCTGGGGTCCTTGGCACAGGCCTCCTAGGTGAGGAAGGTCTGCTTGGTGTGGGTATGCTTGGGAGAGAAGGGCTTCTGGGCAGTGAAGGCCAGAACAGTAACTCAGGTCTGACTGTTGCAGGAGGACAACCTGGAAGCAATGGTCTGCTTGGCACAGGCATCCTTGGTGGAGAAGGACTTGGAACAGGCGTTGTTGGTGGAGAAGGAATTGGCACAGGGGTCCTTGGTGGGAAAGGCCTTGGCAATGGTCTCCTTGGTGGGGAAGGACTTGGCAATGGTCTTCTTAGTGGGAAAGGACTTGGCAATGGTCTCCTTGGTGGGGAAGGACTTGGCAATGGTCTTCTTAGTGGGAAAGGACTTGGCAATGGTCTCCTTGGTGGGGAAGGACTTGGCAATGGTCTTCTTAGTGGGAAAGGACTTGGCAATGGTCTCCTTGGTGGGGAAGGACTTGGCAATGGTCTTCTTAGTGGGAAAGGACTTGGCAATGGTCTCCTTGGTGGGGAAGGACTTGGCAATGGTCTTCTTAGTGGGAAAGGACTTGGCAATGGTCTCCTTGGTGGGGAAGGACTTGGCACAGGGGTCCTTGGTGGGAAAGGCCTTGGCAATGGTCTCCTTGGTGGGGAAGGACTTGGCAAAGGTCTCCTCGGCAATGGCCTGCTCAGCAATAACAGCCTTCTTGGAGAGAAAGGTCTCCTTGGCACAGGGTTGCTTGGAAAAGGAGGTCTCCTAGGTGATGGAAGTCTACTTGGTCTCAATGGTCTTCTGGCTGAAGCAGAAGGACTTCTGGGTGAAGCAGGAGGTCTGCTGGGTGGTAGAACCCCTCAGAAGATACCACGCTTTGCCTGGTGAGTCTAAAGTCCTGTGGTGGGGCTCACTGCTGGGTGACCAGGGGATTAGGCCCTCCCTGTCTTACAAACCACCAGTCCTCGCAGCTCACGTAAGGATCTGCAACAGGGAAAATTCCAACCAGAAATGGGAAAAGTCTTCCACATAGGAGTGGTGTGACACTGCAATAGGCAGACCAGGAGGTGGGGGAATCTCCACCCTTGGAGGTGGCTGAGACTCAGACAGATACAGCCCTGAGAAACCTGACTGTGCTTTGAGGTTGGCTCTTCTTGGAGCAGGTGTTGGTCCTTCCCCACCTTCACTTTTACCTGGGAATATCCTCATGGGTAACAGGTCAAATGAGGAGCAGGAAGAGATAGGACTGCAGGGGCTGCTCCTGATGATCCTGCCATCTCAAGGTGGGTTTCTTTGGTGTTGATCCCCAGGTTGAAGGTGCTGAACCTCGAGAATGCCCGAGTGTCATGGAAGGTCCTTCACGGGACTGAGCTTGTGCTGAACCTGTATTCAAAGCTGGTGCTCCAATTGCCAGGGTGAGCAGGACTGGTGAGAGAGGTCTCTGGAGCCTGAGAGTGCTAGGGAGGATGTGACACTCCTGGGTGCTGGAAAAGCATCCCCAAACACTGAGCAAGGGGCTGGTGAGGAAAGCTCTGGGTTGTGCTGCTGCATGTGGATATGGCATTTGAGGACATGGTTCAGTGACGAACATGGTGGTGGTGTTGGGTTGATGGTTGGACTTTTTGATCTTAGAGGCCTTTTCCAACCTTAACAATTCCGTGATTCTATGATCTGCTACAGGACCAGGTGCCTGACAGAAGTCCTGAGACTAAAGAACTGTCCCAGCTGAGCCTGTGCTTGTAGCTCCACCACAGGCACCACTCTCATGTGCTGCTTTGGTTTCCTCCATAAACCCCCATGCCACTTCCTTTTTTTCAGGATTTTTCCCTTTCTGAGTGGATCCTCAGTAGAAACAAATATCACGTCACACATTGCCCTGACCCAGGACACCCCTGGTGACCTCAAGTTGGTGATTAAGGATTGCAACAATCTCCTTGGTGGCTTCAGCGTCAACCTACAGAAGGGGTGAGTATCTGGGTCAGCTCCTGCAAGTTTGCAGTGGGGCAAAACTTCTATCTCAAGCCTGGGCATGGATTGACACCAGGAAGGCCAGATTTTGGGAATCAAATAACAAGGTCCTGAGCATCTGTAATTCCTGCTAAAGCCTGGGGGAGCTGTGGGCTTACAGCATCTTTTAACATCTGAGGACAGAAGATGAGGGGAGCTCCTCGTCTGGACTCACAGCTGCACAGAGGAGCTCAGATTTGTCTTAATGTCAAGCCCTGGGTTTTGACAACTTCCCTGGTAATTTTAGCCTGTCTTTTTCCTCCCCAGCCTCCTCACCAACCTGGTGAGCAAGTTGCTGAACTCTTCTCTTCAGTCCCTCGTCCCTGCACTGGTGAGTGTCTGAATGTTCTTTGCTGTGAAGCTGCATTTCAGCTGCAATCAGTGCTCCTGCCAGAACTGTCTGGCAGATTTACACACACACACAGAATCACAGAATGGTTTGGGTTGGAAAGGACCTCTAGAGATCAGTTAGTTCCAACCCCCCTGCCATGGGCGAGGACAATATATATACACAATATATATGCAATCTGTATTTGTGCATGCACAGGCACATGCCCACAGCCTATAAGTGAATTCCACAACGTTCCTTGATCTTCCTTACAGTCAGAATTTATTTGTTAGGAGTAATTCCAATTCCATCATGCAATGTTACAAGGTAATTTGTACTCAGCTGCTCCCTGGGGTGGTAAGCAGAAGCAACAGCCCTGCTCAGAGCAAAGGGGCCTGTTAGAGAATCGTTTATCCGATCCAGTAGAACCTGTGCTGTTTTGACAAAGGGGCTGAACAACTTATATGACTCTTTTTCCATGGAGGAACTATGCTCCAGAAGCTGATTGTTCCATCCAGATTTAAATCTGTGAAACTCAGGGGTACTGGGGAATGTGCTGCTGCACCATGATGTTCTCACCAAGGTTGTGCCACCTGTTGCCATTGCAGCTCTGCCCATTAGTGAACATCTGGGTCAGAATCATCAACATTAAGCTACAATTCCTCAACCGTAAGTCATTACATTTTCTTTTCTATATTAAGTTTTAGAGTGACACTCAGGATTTCTGTGTTTGGCCATGTCCACAAGCAGCAGGTGTCCTCAGGAGAGCCAGAGTCATGGGAGCAGGAGTCTCTCTGCATGGAGCAGGAGTAGCTCTGCTCTGTCAGCAAAGCCACTGTGGGTGGCACAGTCCTGGTTCACTGTTGCTGCCTGACACCACAGTCCTGCTCTTCTCACAAGTGCTTTTCTAACCATGGCCAGACCCAAGCTGCTGCCAAGAGTTCTGCTCACCCCCTACAGGCACAGCCCTGCAGAGCTGGGGGGGGGTTCCCTCCCCAGCTCTGTTCACATCAAACCTTGCACAGACACAATTTCTGCTCTGCTGCAAGCAGAGCTGTCCTCATTTACCCCCAGCATTTCCCTTGTGATGGGACCTGCACCAGGGAGGTGCAGGGCAGCAGCTTTCATGGGAACCTTTGAACCCCAGAAGGTGTGACATCCATGGGAAGGATGAGGGGTTTTTCCTCCTCACCAGTCAGGTTGATGCTCTCTCAGACTCTGCCAGACACTCCAGGCAGACAGAAAGCTCTGGCAGGTTCCAGGACCCACAGCCAGCTCTGCACAGCCCTGATGGCTTCTTCTTCTCCCCAGGCATCCTCTCTTTTGGGCTGCTGGGGAAAATCCACTCTGCCCTCTCCAAGTTGCCATTGACATCTGAGCAGTTTGTGGAGTTGGATCTGCGGGTATGGCTGTGCCCCATCCCATGTCCCCACACTGCTGCCCTCCATTCACACACACTAACATCTCCTTGTTCTTTGCAGAATTCCCCATTCCCAAGCGCCTTCATCGACTGGCTCCTTCAGAGTGAGTCTGGCCCCAGTGCCACCACAGGGATCCCCACTGGTGTCTGGGAGACAGAATGGGCAGCTGGATGGGGGGACACAGTCCTGGGCAGTGGCCAAGAGTGGGGAGGGTTCCTCCTGGCTCTGGGGTGCAGCCAGAGCTGCTGGGTGATGGTACATCCCCCAGCTCAAGTGAGCAGCTTAGCCCCTGTGCAGCAGCAGCTCTCGCATAAGGTATTGAGAGAAAGTCTGTGCGCTCCTACTTATGCCCTGCACAGCCCTGGAAAAGTCACTTCACCTCTTATAAGAGGATTTAATAATATTTGCTTAATAGGAGTGAATAATGGTCCTCAGGATGCAGTGAGGATTAATTAATATTTGCAGAGGTGATTGGAAGAGCTCTCAGCTTCATATGCATGGAAAGTTAATATATAGGGGAGGGAAGGAAGAGTTGGAAACTTTCCCAGCTTCCCCAGAGCCATATTCCTCAGGGCACTAAATCATCTCTGCCCATAAAGAGACACTGGGCACTGCTGAGTCCAGCTCCGTGGTGGGGGCTGCAGGGGGACTGTTGGGCTCAGGGAGCCTAGGGAGGGAGTGTACTGACCTGGTGTTTCTCCCCCAGCCACAGGAGTCAATCCCGAGGGTAATCTGTAGCTACGGGGCTGGCAGCACCATGAGGTAAGGAGGATTTGCTAGCTGGGGACCTGAGTCAGAGCTCTGCTGCCAATTGTGCTGGTGCCTGAGCTGGGTGAGATGAGTCCTGACCATGCTGTCTGGTAGTGGGAGGTGATGGGAGGGGAGCACAGGGCCACCCAAAACCTCAGCTCTGGCATTTCTCCAGGTGCTCCCGCGGGTGATTCCCAAGGAGGAGGAAAGGGAAGATGACGACTCAATGCATGGAGAACAGACATGAAAATGGAGAAACCAAATCAAGAGA
>NW_008660144.1:57678-61887 GCF_000695815.1 Acanthisitta chloris
ACTTTGGTGTCTCTGTCCAGCCCAGGGTTATCTGTGTCAATAATTACCTGTGCCAATGGTTAGCCATGCTGACAGTGAGCTGTGCTGGTGGTTAGCTGTGCTGATGGTTAGCCGTGTCAGTGGTTAGCCACGTTGATGACACTGTGGCTGCAGAAGCAGGAGCCCCAGTCTTGTCTGTGTGGTCTCCTGGCTGTCCTGGCCACAAGCCACTTATTTTGGTACTCACCAATGAAGGGATGGCCCTGACCCCTGGTTCTTCCTCATGCCCACCCCATCTTCACTGGGGCCAGGGTTTGGGCCAGGTAATGGCTCAACACAGAGGGGACATTCCAAGTGCTGGACACAGACAGCTGGGCTGGAGGCTGGGATTTGGTCCCTGCACAGCCACCCCTCAAGAATTTCATGAGTTTGCACCAACTGCACCAAACCACCTGAGAAGGGAAGAGAGAAAAGTGAGCTGTAAGCACTATGTCTTTGCTCTCCTTCTGCATCTTGATTAGTTTACCATTTCAAAAGGAAATTTTGCTGTGCTGTTTCCAGTGATTTCCTACTGTTAAAAAGAGGCAAAAAGGCCCCCAAGCCTAATCCAGGTGCTCACTCAGCCGATTTGTTCCCAAGCATCGAAGCTTTGAACTGATCAGAGCGAACGCTATCCTGCCTTGTAATCTCCAAGTGGATTTGGATGTGCTGCATTGTGGGTGAGGCGGATTTGAGGCAGATTCACACCCTTCTGTTACTCCTTACAATAAAAAGGATTTTTCTTCATCTGCATTCAGCACGTGACTTGGTTCCTTTCCAAACTGCCAAGGGATTTTTGCATTTGTAAGGGTTTTGTTATTTATCTCTCCCATCAGCTACAGGAGTAACTCACATGTTAGGAATATTGAATAGGTGAGTCTGCTGGAAAGATGGGGAACTGTGGGGGGCTACAGCCCCAGAGCTGGACCTGAGTTGAGCCCAAGGCCTGCCCAGGCTGCTCGAGACTCCTTCTCACAGCTTAAATTAGCTACAGAAACGTGGTCAGTGTGGGAAATAAATATTCCCCTCATTTGTAGTTATGCAGATTTATTCTGCCCCTGTCCCTGAGCTGCTGGTTCTTTCGCTGCCTGTTCCTGCTCCTGCCTGTTGCTGGCAAACTGGGAGCTGTTTGACATGGACAAACACATCCCTGGTGTCCCATCAAAGCAGCTCTCCCCCCGCCTGGGTTTGGGACTCCCAGGACCTCGGGGTGAGCAGGTGGCAGTAGCCAGTGAGCTCTTGGGCACAGGACCTCACTCCTGGCTGCAGTAGCCTCAAACCACATCCTGGGGCTGGCTGTGCCACAGCTCTGGAGCAGACGGTTGCATGGCAAGAGCTGCCAGGGCCAGATTCCTGAGCCCTGCAGCCTCCAGATCTGCTGGCACAGCACCATGCATGACTAGCCACTTCCCAGTGCCCACATTGGACCTGCTAGGCACTCTTGGTGGGCAGTACCAACACCCTCCTCTGCCTCTGCCCATCACGAGTCCATCTACTCCCACCCAGGGCCCCGGAGCCCTGTCCCATGGGCACAGGGCAGTCCCACTGCTGCATGAGTTTGCAGCCAGTGTCCTTCCTGGGGCCTCATTCCCAGGGCCAGAGCTCCTGCTTGCTGCTCCTGCATGGCTAAACATATCTCTAAAAACCACAGAGGATCCTGCTGCTCTTTTGCCAAGGTGATGGGGTGACTGAGGTGTCACTGGTGCTTTGGGACCCCAGCCCAGCCTCTCCTGCTGCTCCTCACTACCTTTACCTCACCATGCCACCCTGTGAGTCAGCAATACCCCAAACAGTCCAACATAACCTCCTTCCTGCCAAATACTTGCAGAGATAACTGTGTCATTGCAATGTGGTCATTAGGCATGTGTGGGCTGCACCCAGTGCATCCCCCTCCTCTCTCTCTGGCTGCAGCAACACCCACACAGTGGGGGCTCCAGGAAATGAGTCTTGATGCTGATGAGCTGCAGGTGCTCAGAGCACAAAGACGAAGAGCAGGTGCTGGGTGCCCTTTGATGGCAGTGGCAGTGCTGTGAGGAAAAGGACAGGACGGATGGCAAAGCCTTGGCCCGAGCTATCAGATCCGTAATGCCTCATTGGGCACCTTTGGTTTCCAGTTCCTAAGGAAACAGGAGGAGGAGGATGAAGGCAAGTGCCAAATCCCATCCTAGGTTCACTGGCTGTGAATGATTACAAAGAGGTGTGTAAATGTTCCCTCAGTAACCCTAGAGCCAAAACTCCAAACCCTTCCAGGTGGCATGGTGCCATTGGACCAGGTCCCACCCCCGCTGCCCCAGAGCGAGGGACAGGCAACCACAGGCCATCACGAGCCCTGAGGACACAGCAGCAGCACCTGCAATGGTCTGACCCACCAAGATTAATTAAAAAATGGTGCCACGAGGGATGTCCTTGCTGCTGGTCCCACCTGGCCCTAGTGTGTCAGGATGGGTGATTCTGGAAAAGCTCAGATCTCTGCCAGCCCTGGCTGCAAGGGCACAGATGTTTGTTTTTTTTCTGAGGCCAGGAGCATGCAGAAGGTCCTTTAACCTCACTGGGTTCCCCTGCAGTGTCTGGAACATGTGGTCCATCCTTTGTGGTGGCTGCTGATGGAAGGGACGTTGCAGGAGCCCATGACAGAGGCCTGTGGCCAGAGCCTGGCTTGGGGCTGGTGGCTCCCATCTGAGCATGGCTCTGAGTGGTGCCAGGTCCCCTGCCCACAGCACCCCAAGATGTGTTTACCCATGGGGTTTACTTTGCAACAGCTGCCTTGTTCTCCCCACTGCTGTTTGCACAACAGAACAACCTGGGGGCTGGGGCTGCCAGTCAGGGTTTGCCTTGGCCCAGGTCAGTGAAGAACCAAAGCCCTGAAGGCAAACAGTGGCTTTGGCCATGCCCTGGGCTTTGCTTTCCTCTGTCATGAGCCGCTTTGGTGTGTGAGAACACCCAGCCCCAGCTCAGCCCAACACTGGAGAGACTCAGGGTCGGCTGGTCTGAGCCTCCGTCAGGTTTCTCCACACAACGTGGGGAGGAAAGAGCCCTAGGAGGATGGAGGATGCATCCCTGGGCCGGGCAGTGGCCAGGCAGGATGAGTACTGAGAGTTCCACCAGCTGTGGGAGTTTGGTTTGTCCCCCAAGTCCCAGGGCACCTCTCCGCTGTCCGGAGCATCCTAGGGCACTGCCAGCGGTGCCACTGCTCCTGCTGAGCTTTGCTGTGCTGGCTGCTGAGCATGGGGTGGAGAAAGCTTTCCCACCAACAGTAAAAGGGCTATTCAAAACTGAGTTTTGATAAGAAATGATGGGAAGAATATTTTTTTATTAAACATCATAATATTTCCTTTTTAAAGAGAAAATGGTTTTGGAAATGCCTCCTGTTTGGTTCTGATAGCTTCAACCAATGCCTCCTACTACTCTTTTTTAAACTTCCTGTAATTAAATAACAGACAGGTGACATTAAAAAAAAAAGAAATGGACTAAAATACACTAAATAATACAAAGAGCATGGAGCACCTTATTTAGTTTCAAAACCCTGTATCAGCCTGACCAAAAGTGAATCTCATTTCTGTTCCTGTGCTCCAGACATTCCCCTCGCTGTCCTCGTGGATGCAGGAAGGGGAGGGAGGACAATTCTGTCTGGCTGTTCATTTTCACAGCAGTGCACTGAATATTAATCACCCTAGACCCTGAGCTGGAGGCACTGCTGCAAGTCACCCGTCCTGCAGCTGCTCTGTACTTCCTGCATGAGAGCCACAGCCAGGGCCAGCGAGGGATCCCTGCAGTGACCTGGCTCTGCAGGTAGACACAGCCCCAGCAGCGTCCCTGAACACCCTGGCAGCTCTATTAGACATGCCACAGTGCATCAGGCTGCTGTCATCCCCAGATTTGCTCTTAAGGAATCAGGCACCTTTCTCCTCATCAATGGGAGAAGTAAACATAGGGCAATGAGGTTGATTCTTGCATTAATCCTCTCCCCATGCAGCTGACCTGGCCCCATGTCCCTCCTCACTAGGACTTGCCCCATGCGAGTGACTCCTGAGAATGAAGCCCAAGGAACACACATCTCTGGTCTTACAAACTGAGATTTGGATGTTTTCAACACTGATGGGCTTTGCTTTTGACACTGTTGAGGACACAAGGAGAAAACCTCGGCAGACAAAGGTGCTTGGCTGGGCTGGCCACCCTGCCTGTCCCTGGGCT
>NW_008660144.1:62170-70680 GCF_000695815.1 Acanthisitta chloris
GTGAAATCATTCCCTTTCACATTTCCTCATGAGGAGGCTCATGGGGAAGAGCCCCTGCCAGGCACATGAAGCACAGAAAGCTGTGCTGTGTTTTTCCCACATACAGCTGTCGAAAGGAATTGCAGCACCTTCACCTCACGGGAGGCATTTTAATTACTCTATTGACTCGTGCTCTTGAGAGCCCCAGGCATGTCAGAGCTCAGCTCAGGATCAGAGTGATGCAGAGACAAGGAGTGCATGACTGTCCTTGACAGCCCCACTGCAGCCCTACTGCATCCCCACCACAGCCCCAGTGCCCTGCCTGCACACCCAGTGGGCACTGGGCCATTCCACACTGTCCCTGACCAGCATCAGACCATCTTCACATCTCTGATCCGCGTCTGACTGTTAAATAACTCAGCAGCAGGGGAAAAACTACTTGAAAAAATATCTGGAAGATACAGAGCCATTAATGAAAAACATCAGAAAATAGATATCAAGTAATGACACCACGATGAGAGCTTATTAATAGGAAAGGCTAAAGATAAAACTAATTTAAACCTGATGAGACAAGACATCTCATCTTCAGGAGAATGAGAAGTCAATAGTTGGCTGTCAGTAAAGAAAATAAATTGCTCACAAGGGAGGAGGGAAAGCGGCAGGACTCCTGGACCCCAGAGAGCAGCAGTGCCTGTGACAGATTGAGATACCCTCTGAATTCACAAACCCTGAGAACTTGGAGCTGCCACTCACCACCGGCATCTCTGTCATTGCCATGCAGGTCACAGCCCAGCAGAGCTCCAGGAAGGCTCATGGACAGGGAGGGGGGCTGGGCATAGATTGCACTGCCAACCCTGAGGGGTGCAGAGCACTTAGGGCTGGTCTGGGGGTGCACCAGGCAGTGGCAATGGAGTGTCCATTGCCTTTCCAGCACAGCACAAAGTTTACCATCAGATGCAGATGAATCTGTGAGAGCAGCTGTACCTGTCCTGTGGAAACCCAACTGCTGCCAGTTCCAGAAAGGAGTGAACTAAAGATAGAAGTGTTGTTAGAAGTGGAAAACATTTTTGAAAGTTCTTTCTGTTGCATTAAATCCCTAAGCTCTGTGCAAAGAGTTGGCTTCAAGAAATGGTGATGAAAGGCCGCCAAAGGAAACCTCCCTGGACCCCCAGCCCACAGCAGTCCCAGTGCAGGGAGGAGGAGGAGGCCTGGGGGAATGGGCTGGCAGGTGCATGGAGCCTGTCTGCTGAAGTGAAAGCTCATGAGAGAAGGGGAGGAAAGCATTTCCCCCAGCACAGCCCAGCAGGCTGCTGGCATCGTTCAGAAGCAATGCCTTGTCACCTGCCATTGCCTCAGCAGAGCGAGGCTTCGGCTGACCTAAAGCAAACTGTGCTCACAAGCTGCCATCAGGGAAAACATCCATCCTTCCCTCCACTGTCACCATGACATGCAGAGGGAAAACAGACTGTAGAGCTCCAGGGATTCTGGGGGAAGGACGTGACATATCACAGCCAGCTCTGATGCTGGGAAAAGCCCAACTGCTCTGCCCAAGCTGCTTCGAGAACCTTGAAGTCGGGAGCAAGGCTGACCAGGGGCATGTAGGCAATGATGGGCATCGATTTTGAGACTGTCCTTATGCCAATAAATGCCAGTGATGAGCAGAGAACACAGGCTCTGAGTGCCTGCTGCTGTCTGTCCCTCTGCTCCCTGAGCACAGTCAAGACCTGAGCACAAACAGGTTTGTTCTCTGACAGAGCTCCAAGGAACAAACAGGCTCTTGTTCTCCCTGACAGTGACCTTTCTGCCAGGTGGAGCTATTTGCGTGTGTGTGGTGGTGATGTCCAGCCTCGCCCACACACCCTGCCAGCCGAAAGGAAAGAGCAGGCAGTGTGTTATGAAATCCTGGTGTCGGGAGGCTCCTCAGGGCACGGCTGCTGCTGGAAAGTAAATGTCATCCCAGCACTTCAGGTCTGTGCTGGGAAACCTGATCTGCCCTACACCTCCTTAGGTGTTTGCCCACCAGTGTTACCTGGGCACGACTGGCTGGAAGGGCAATGTTTGCACTGCACACCTGCAGAAGGCACAGGTGTACACCAGCGTGGGAGATGTGAAGTCCAGGGGAGCTTGGGGCTCTCATCTGTGCTCAGGCTGGGAACAGAAATGAACAAGGACAAGCACAAGGTAGGAGTTCAGCTTTCCTAACAGCCAGATTCAGGGAGCAAAACTTCTGACAAGCGACACAGAAACTGCATCCCACCTCCAGGCCTCAAGAAAAATATCACATTACTGCTTTCAGGCACTGCCAAAGGACTGACTCAGCCTCCAAGGTCACTATAAGCACTTCCTAATGGATGCTTTGCTGCCTTAAAACCTCAGCCTTCATTCCCGAGGCCTATAAAAACTAAGGAGGCAAAGCAAATGGTGAGTGCTACGGCTCCCCAGGGAGCCCGTGCAGTGAGCATTATCACCTCCTCATCAAAATGTAAAACCCAGCTCTCCTCCTCATTAGTCTCCCGCTCTTAAAATAATGATTGTAAAACGGCCGCAGCTGGCCTCAAAGAGGGATGGAGGGGGGAGGGCACACTGCAGTCTGGTTTCCCATTTGGAATAGGTGCTCACTGGGAGAAGGTTAAAATGAGCAGGGAAAGGTGAGTGTCAGCAGTTTCCAGGGTGCTGGCTTGGGCCACAGTCCCAAAATGCCTGGGAAACATGAACTGAAAGAGCTGTCATAGGGCAGTTAAACCAGGCCACTACCCAGGGGGGCTAATTAGCCAAGAACACATTGGCTTCAGCCCGTCACTTGAGGGGAGGTGCTTATACATCTTACTGCATCCTTTGGGACTTCAACCCAAACTGCTGCCCCTTCCTGAAGCCCTGTCTGGCCAAAGGCTCATCCTCACTGGGCAGCAGAGATCCAGGCCCTGGTTTGTGAACTTGGGCAGAAGACACTTTCTCGTATGGAAGCAGGAGGGCAGAGCAGCCCCATGTGCCTGCCAGCACCTCAGAGCCCACATGGACTGTGCTGACCATGCAGATTCACTTCTAGGAGAAGGAACTCAGCTCTGAGATAATAAGCAAAATGTATTTGTTTCTTAAAGTCTAATGAATATTCAGTGAACCATGCTGTTTTCAAAGAGATACAATTATATTCCAGAAATTGCTGAGCAGAGTGAAGGCTTTCGAGCAAAACCCTTTCATGTTTATTTAAAAATTCTGCAGATTCATGTCGTGGCTCCTGTTACCAGCTGTTCCTTCAAAACTGGTCAGTGGATAGAGCCCTTTACAAGGATTTCTTTTAATGACATGATTATCTATATGAAAAGGGGTGATGCTTTCTCCCATCTCAGTTTATTCACAAGTGCAGGTCACAGGTCCTTGTTTGAATTCCGCAGAGCAGGCTGGAATGTGACACAGTGCAGCTAGGGTCAGCTGCAGGCTGATGAAAACAAGGAACTTAGAGAACTTACTGGCCATTTAAATCAGTACAACCACGTCTCTAGTGAGGAAAGAGAAGGACGCCCACAGATGTTTGGATTACAAAGCTGCATCCCAAGTTTTATGAGGCCAGAGATTACCCTCAGCTGGCAGACAGCTCTTCCCACGCATCCCCCAGGCCAGGAGAACAAGGAAATTCTCTCCAGCTGAGATCCAGTCCTCCCCAGTACCAGAGCAAGGCTGCATTTCCTCAGCCTCAGATACAACAGATTCACTGGTGCAGGCTAAGCACTATTTTACATTCCGCAGTCCAGCGCCACATTCCAACACACAGGCATGGTGAGGGTTCTTGCCTCGCCCTTCCAAGCATTTTGCCAATATTTGGAAAGAATACATCAATCTTCTCCTGTTCTTTCAGCTCTTCACCCCCTTTGGCAGTACTCCTGTCATTCTCCAGCAGCTACTGGAGCTATATTTTGTAGGCACTACCAGTTTTGCAGCTCCTAAATTTAGCTGAGCTGGCAGGAAGGACCTGCTCTGAACATCCATCTCTCAGGCTGGCCTGTGTCAGAGGACATGAGTGCAGAGGATGGACCTGCAGCACTGCAAGGGTGGGTCAAACCTCAGAGCAATTCAAAATACATGATCACACAGTACTTGGGTTTGGCAAGTCCACACACAGCTTCCATCCCTTTTGCCTACAAACTTGCACACATCTTTGAGGGGCAGATCGTTACCAAAGCAGAAATATATGTTTTATTATTTCATAAATATATTTTAATACACATATATTTCCTTATTTCGACCCTATCTCCACCTGACCACACTTTCTTCTTTCTTCCTGGAGAAAACATGCTGCTTCCATCCACAGGCAGCAGGGACCCCTCAACCCCTCAGTGGCTGGCAGCAGCACGGGACAGGGGGGTCCGGCAGAGTGGAACTCCTCTCAGGGTCTGTGAGCTGGCAGAGGTTACCTGAAAGAAACAGCACAGGTCCTCAGGCGCAGAAAGGCTGGGGAGAATCCATTCTAATTTTAGGCTCTTCTGGCAGCAGCTGCTCTTAGAAAACAGTACTGTGCAAGGAAAAGAGCCCAAGGAAATGAGCACTGCATGCAGGTCACCTTCACCATCACGTAGTCCCCTGGCTGGGCTCTGCCTGGAGCCCCACAGCCCACAGCATCCTCCAGCTCAGCATCAGGGAAGATCACCTTGATGTTGCCGTCATTCCTCCCACACAGCTCCGAGGCAGAGCGCTTGCTGGGCTGGAAGGAGGACAGGGAACATTACCTGCATGGCAATCACTCTGATTCACTGCTGGGCTTTATTGCCTCAGGAATTAATTGAGCACTACTGACAGTATTAAATGCACATTCCATGCCGTTAAGCAAGACCTGGAACAGAGCCCTGTGGTCAGAGCTGCTGGGTGACGGTCACACACCAAAGCACTTGGCCAGAGACACATTCCTAACCTATCCCATCCCCTGTACTCAGCTCAATGCTCTGGAAAAGTCAGGCTGTCTGCTTAAGTGTGAAGAAACAGTCTTGGGTGTCCTGGGATTACGTGGGGAAAGTGAGAAGGGAAGGCAGAAGTGATGAGTGCTGTGCACAGTCTCAGGGCCAGCAAGAGGGGAGGACGACAACTCCGTTCTGGGAACACTCACCCCCTCCACCAGCACGAGCTGGGCCTGCCCCACCAGTGCTGCATTGGCCCTTGCAGCCTCCTCTCGGAAGGCAGTGATGAGCTCCTCCAGCCGCCGCTTCTTCACGTCCGTGGGCACATCGTCCTGCAGCCGGTGATACGCTCGGGTCTTCTGCAAACACACCAAGCCAGTGCAGCCCCTCAACCACCAGCCTGAGCTCAGAGCCTTGTCTGATCCCAGACAGCTCTGCTGCTCTTCCAGCAACAGTTTCCCATACTTTTCAGCTTGTATTCACAAAGGAACTATTCCACGTCCTCAGCATAAGTGACGTTCTCCAGTTCTTCACATCTTTCTGCTCCACCTTTTTAGGCAGAAGGCTTGATGTAGGGCACTGAGCATCAATGGCTGTGACACAGTTATGTATCTCCTGTGTGGGATGTGCCTGTCTGTATACATGACAGGCACAGATTCTACTACTTCTAGTGCCACATGCTGAATGGTGATCCAAATCCCTTTGCTCCCTTAGGTTTCCCAACCTCTTGTCCTCTTTCCCATCAGCATCATACACTCTGGAAAGCATTTTAATGGAGATTTATCAACTATCCACTCTTCCCATGGAAATGCCTTCGGAAAGTTCAGCACCTCTCTCTAGACTCGATTGACATTCCCTATAACTAGGCTCCAGCCCAACCCCATCAGCAAATAATGTACCTGCAGCCAGCTCTCTGCACACACAGCTGCCTCCTTGGAATCACCCTGAAGCATCTACAGAGCCAGGTCACCAAGCAGTAACCAACCCTGACACGCTCACAGGGGAGCTGGGAGCCTCCCAGGCACAGTGACAGCCCTTGCAGAACCACATACCCTACACGTGCTGCCTATGAGAAAAGAAAACTACCAATATACCAAATCTTTGGGTATTATTTTCAACGGGTTTTTAAAAACCGTGTTATTGTCAGAAAGAACACTGAGGAGTTAGCAGAGATGCCCAGAGAGAAAAGCCTTCTCCACCAGGTCCTGCACTCACCTGTCTCATGCTGTAGGCAAACAGGAAGCCGACGTTGTAGCGCACTTCCTGCAGCAAGGACAGAGTCTGCTGGTGATCTTCCTCTGTCTCTCCACAGAACCCAGCGATGAAATCGCTGCTTAAGCTCACTCCTGTAACAGACACAGCTGTACACTTCCCTCACAGAAGAGAGGAACACTTCACTTGGAAAACGACAGTAAGATACAGCTGTGCTGAGTTCGGACCAAGCCAAAGGAACACCCACCTGGAATGGAGTCACGAACGTGGTGCACAAGCTCTAAATATGCTTCTCTTGTGTATCTGCAATGAACAGCACGTGGATTTGCCAATTGGAAACACCCAACATCAGTGAGGAGAAACCAGCAGCCCAAGTCAGAGGGCAGGGCACAGGACCTCCTGCAGGGTGACCCACCCTCGCCGCATGGCCTCCAGGACTCGTGTGCTCCCGCTCTGGGCTGGGAGGTGTAGCTGTTTGCAGATGTTGGGTCGCTCCTGGATCAGTTGCAGGACCTGTGATGAGTGATCAGGAGATGTCACAGGCAGCTCAACTCTACCAGGGTGCCAAGGGAAGAGTCTTCCCTGGGTAAAAGCCAGCAAAAATCCTGTCAGCAATAGACCCAACATCCCACTCTCCCAGGAGCTGCTGTTCGCAGTATGGCATTCCACGTTCCCTTTGGGAAGGAAGCACAGCCCACACCTCACAGTTCAGAGCTGCCTCTGCCTGCAAGCAGAGGTCCAGGTGTTTATTTTACACTTGCCTCATCAGGAAAATCCTTGGGGTGTGGAGAGGTGAAACGGATCCTCATTTCTGGATCAATCCTAGAGACCTGGTCCAGCAGGTGTGCGAAGCGCAAACCTCCTGGTTTGGCTTTGTAGACTGTGCTAAAACCACGGCTGAGGCCTGGGTCAGCCACTGACTGAAACTGCACCTCAGACATGTCTCGAAAGCTGTTGACATTCTGACCCAAGAGAGTCACTTCTTTCACTCCCTACAAAATATACAGAGAGGAAAAACTATAACTCAGGCAGGATGGCTGAGCTGCAAGGGCAGCCACCATATTACTCTAAGCGAAGCCCTCCCTTCCGTGTCTGTCACAGAGTACTACAAGGGGAAACAAAAAGCCACTGGTGGAACCCCACGGTAACCTCATCTCTGCCAATAAAGGCAGTGATAGTGGTTAAAAGTCTCACTGAAAACACTGTCACCAAGAAACATCCTTTCTCCCATGGTTTGGGACTTCACCTGATCCGAGAGCATCCTCACTTCCTGCAGGATGGATGTGATGGGGCGGCTCCTTTCCCGGCCTCGGGTGAAGGGCACGATGCAATAGCTGCACATGTTGTCACAGCCTCTCATGATAGACCTGTAAAGAGGAAAAACACAGGTCACACCACAATTGTTCCAGAAGAACCATCCACATTGCATCCTGCTCTGCTTTGTGCCCAGCACTGCTGCCTCCAGCCAATCCCCCTGGCCTGTGGCACACACAGACCAGCTCTGGGCACAGTTTCCCTCACACCCCACTCTGCCCACACTGGATTTGGCTTGCCCAAAGCTAACACCTCCAAATTTTCCATGTACATTTCCAAGCAAGCTGGAAAGAACTAACAAGGCACAGACTTGCACTGCAGCCTAACAGTGATCAAAGACCCTTCTGCATCCCATTCCTGCAGAGAGCGATACTGTTCTTTGGTACGCTATGGCCACACTGCGCATAGTCTGATTCTAGGTTTGGGAATGATATTATCAAAACTAAATAAACAGAAATAAAATCAACAGAAGTTACAATGTGTGGAGGATTAGAGGAATAAATGGCAGAACCTGGGGCAGGGCATCACAGAAGGTACAGGATGAGAGAGAGAGAGACAGACTTCAGAAAGGCACAGATGTCAGTGGGACAGAAATCACTCAGCACAGCATCAGGCTGAGACAGACAGTGTTCCCAAAGGTCAGAGAGCAAAGTCCATGACAGCCAGAGCTCAGGGCAGGCTCTGCAGGGCCCAGACAGACAGCAAAGCAGGAGCAAACACACACTCTGGTAGGTTCATGCCTCTGGGCTGCTGGGAGCAAGTGCAGCCAGGCAGTGCATCTCCTGGGCAGCTGCTGTCACTGACAAGTCTGCTCTGCACAGCAAATTTCCAAACCAGAGCCACAGAAACAAGCACTGGGAAAAGATACTTACACAAACGCTGTCGTGCCACCTGCACTGGTCTGGACAGGCAGAATATCTGCATAAGTCTCATCTAGGGACAGCAGGACATTGGCAGGGTGGTCCCCCGGCCAGCAGCCGGGGAAGGTCGCGATAGGCATCGGGGCCTGCCACGATATCCACTAACTTCTCCCTGTGCAGAATCTCCTCCTTAAGCCTCTCAGCCATGCATCCTGTCACCAAAGAAGGGTCCTCGTGAGGCAGTGTCCACCCTGTTACT
>NW_008660144.1:70708-72875 GCF_000695815.1 Acanthisitta chloris
GTGGGTGCTGCCAGAGGGGAAGAGCAGGCGCAGCAGGGTGTACCCAGGATCCCGATGCGCAGGGGTGCACGAGCCTGTGGCCTCCGAGCCTTCAGCGCCTTGAGGTGCTGCAGGCGGTTCCAGATGGCCTGCTCTGCCTTCTCCCTGATCAGACAGGAAAACAGTGGTTATTCCTACTTTAAATATGACCCAGCCTGAAGTGCTTTGTGAGAAAAATTCAGCTAAAGACAGGGAAACATCCACCTGATAGATCTGATGGCACATGAAAGTGACATTTATGGTGTGGGAATTATGTCTTGACTCTCTCTTATCTACTATCAGTTCATTGTAGAGACAACTCAGGGATTAAGCTCTTGGGGAGAAAAGGGGCCTTATCCAGCAAGCATGAGCTACACTGCAAGTGACAGTGAGCACGTGGTATCTTCTGCAGTCAGAAAAAACAATCAAGTTTCCCTTTGTATTTATCTCAAATTGCCCCAACTGTATTTCTCACACTTTTGAAGAACACACCCTGTACCAGACACTGACTTCAAGAGAAAACAGAGAATTAAGAAAAAAAATTATTAAAGCACAAATCATGCAGGTGCCTCACTGCCCATGGCATATACACAGAGCTTACACTACCAAAGAACTTCTCACTACATAGAAAAGCAATTCATAGCACAATTAATAGCATCAACCCACAATTAAACAGCCAGTTTCACACCTGCATGCTCCTTTCCTCACACAACACATTTATTGCTTGTATTTTCAAATGGTAATTCCTTAAAGACTATCCAAAACCAGCAGTGACAGAAGTTTCCTTACCTCACGGAACAGGTGACAAGGAGAACCACATCTGCCTAAATCAAAAACAAGAGAAAAAAAACAATTCGTAAAAGCCAAACAGTAAGTTGTCTTGCCCTGCCCAGATAACCTATAGAGGCTGACTATAAAACTCACTTAACTCAGGGGGAAAAGACCTGCTCAAGTACACCGCAGGTTTCAACAAACAGGTGCAAGAAAGCAACAGAAGACAAGCAGAGTCTTCCACTAAATGGTGAAAGTAAACTCAAAGATGAGTCAGGAGGATCCTGCTGTTTCCAATCCCTCTCCAACAGAGAGAGGGCCCAACAGTTTAAAGAAAAAAGACAACCCACAGCTTTCTACCACACTTGTTAAGTAGTTTCCTTCACTGTACAGAACTCAGACTGCAAAAATCACAGCATCCCTCAGGACTGCACTCCAGAAAAAAAGCTGGGACATGCAGGTACAGCCAGGACATGAGGCCCCCTGCAGCCCTGAGCTCCAGAAGAGCTGCCAAGGTGCCTTACCTCATCCAGCTCCTTTGTCCTGGCATAGCCACTCTTCTGCAAGATGGTCCAGGCGATCTCTGTGTCATTGACGTTCATCTGGCAGCCATATGTCTCCAGATACACTGCAACGAAGGCAAGGTGACATAGGAGCATCTCAGCTCCCATCCACAGCCTGTTCTATGACCTCCTCTAGAGGAAGGAACCTGCAGTCCCACCACTGGAGTCAGAGGAGCTACACAAAAGCTGCTTTCACCTGCAGCCCACTTGGAAAAGATATGTCTCTGCAACACGACAGATCTGGGCTGTGGGTTGCAGAGCAGCAGCAGTTCTGTTCTAAGACACACCACTCAGAGCAATAAAAACCATTCCCTCCACAGGGTACCACAGCCAGGGCTTTGACACAGCCCCACTGACAGCACAGCACACACTGTGGGCAGGTGTCAGAGCAACCCACTCCCTGCCCAGCTCCACGGGGGGCACTCTGCAACACGACAGATCTGGGCTGTGGGTTGCAGAGCAGCAGCAGTTCTGTTCTAAGACACACCACTCAGAGCAATAAAAACCATTCCCTCCACAGGGTACCACAGCCAGGGCTTTGACACAGCCCCACTGACAGCACAGCACACACTGTGGGCAGGTGTCAGAGCAACCCACTCCCTGCCCAGCTCCACGGGGGGCACACACACACACAACCCAACCCTTCCAGCGCCAAACACTCTCGGGGGTCCCAAAACAACCCTTTTCCCCCACCAGGCTCTGGCTGCGAGACACCACTGCCTGCACCAGCCCTTATGGCACCCTTGACCTGGCAGAGAGGACACGGCCGCAGGACTCGGCTGACCCCACCAGCCCCAGGACCGGCCCCGGCTCCC
>NW_008660145.1:0-2207 GCF_000695815.1 Acanthisitta chloris
TCCACCCTCAGTGGCTCTGGGATTCAGTGCTAACAGACATGTGTAGTCAGCCAAGAGGAGCTGCTCCCTCTTTGCTTGGCCAGCTGAGCTGTGTGTTTTCCCTCTGCAGAGTTCATTCAGTTAGCAAAGAACTTCGAGGAGTGTCGGTGCAAATGGCAGAGAGCAGAGCAGGAGCTGGGCAGGTACAAGGACCTGCTGATGAAGGCCGAGGCCGAGCGCGGTGCCCTGGACGTGAAGCTCAAACACGCTCGGAACCAGGTGGACGTGGAGATCAAACGCAGGCAGAAAGCTGAAATGGACTGTGAGAAGCTGGTGAGTAATTCCTGTCAGCCCTTCAGAGTGTGGAGACAAGGTGATTAAACGGCATTGATCAGTGGAAAAGAAGGACTGGCAGTCATGGGGAAGGGAAAAATCAGCAAGGAATTGGTTTGGCTCCTCAGAGCAGCTTTGATCTGGGAACGCTGACTGGCTGCTGCTGGAGCAGTACCTGTCCCACCATCAGCAGGCTATTGACACCAGCTCTCCCTGGTATCTCACACACTTCAGATCAACTCTTCCAGTAATTAAGCACAGTGTATCCAGCTGCTGCTGTTCCCTGTGCTTGCAGGAGAGGCAAATCCAGCTGATCCGGGAGCTGCTCATGTGCGACGCGTCCGGCAGCATCCAGCTGAGCGAGGAGCAGAAGTCAGCCCTGGCCTTCCTCAACAGGCCACAGGTTTCTCTGGGGGGTTCAGGCAACAAAAGGTAAGAAAGGAGTGTTTTGTCTGAAGGGTGAGGTACCAGTGCAGCTGTCTGCCTCTGCCACACATCCCTTTCCTTCCAGCTTGGAATCCAGCTCCTCTGAGTCAGTGAGGTTGTTCTGGAGCCATGGCTGACTGAAAGCCTAACTGATGCGAGTTTCTTCTGATTTTTGGTCTTTAGGCTGTCTACAATAGACGAATCTGGCTCAATTCTGTCAGACATCAGCTTTGACAAGAGTGATGAGTCACTGGTAACGTAACTCCAGTCCTGAGTTTTCCTCCCCTGCAAGGCCTGAGGGGAGGGGGTTAATCTCCAGAGCCCCTTTGTGTTCAGACTGTGGGGCATTAACTGCTCTGATTTGCATTGCTCTGCTGTGGGCTAAGACTTGCTGAAAGCCTTGGCCAGGGGCTGTGTGCTGTTTACCTCTAACCAGTGCTGTGTATTTCCCCCAGGACTGGGATTCCTCCCTGGTGAAAGCTGTGAGGCTGAAGAGGAGACAGAAGCGAGTAGGTTCCATTGTTCCCCTTCAATTGTTCTCCCTGGCAGCCACAATGTCACCATCTGTCACCTCGGAGCCACCTGTAGTGAGGACTGAGCCACTAATCACAGTCAGAGCTGGAAGGGATGTGTAACTCAGAGCTCTCTGGGGGTTTAGACTGAAAGTTAATTCTGATGTCATCGTTTGTCTACTGCAAATGAGTGGAGCTCCACTTACCCTGTGCTGTTATGGCCTTGGCTTTGCAGGAAAGCACAGGGAGGTTATTAGCAGCTGCCAGATTAGGGGAAAATGGTGTAGGAAGTTAATATTTTTCTTTTCTGTAGAGAAGCTTGTGCTTGCTCTGCTTCAATCTGCAGTGGGCAGGTGGGAAAGAGCCTGAAACCATCCCTAGGAGAGCCTGACACTTGCTTAGCTTCCCTTCCCTGTGTGTGTAGTCTGTGTTGGGATTTTTCCTACTCCTATAAAGATCGCTAGGAAAATGACTTGAAAGAGCAGCATATTGAGGCCTCCTGATTCTTCATGGCAACATGAAGATTGCCCTGAAGAACAGGTCCCATGAGTGCACCTGTGGTGTGTGCAGACAAGTGCTCAGCCCCAGTTCTCCTGGCCCAGTACAACCCAAGTTAACAGCAGTCCTGCTTCATGCACTAGATGTTCTGTCTCTTTGCAGCGTTCTTCCAGGCAGTTCAGTGAAGGTCCACCAGGTCCCCAGAAGAAATCCAGATCCATTAGCTCCACAGCAGACCAGGTACGGTGGTCCCAGTTGGCTCTGTGTGCACTTGGCCACGGTGCTGCCCTGTTCCCAGGCCAAGGAACCAGAAACTGCTGTGTCCCTAACGGTGTGTTTGTCACTTCAGGGCAATGAATCCATCGTAGCAAAGACAACTCTGATGGTTCCCAACGATGGTGGCCCAATTGAAGCCATTTCTACCATCCAGACTGTGCCTTACCCTCGCAGCAGCCGGAG
>NW_008660145.1:2228-2810 GCF_000695815.1 Acanthisitta chloris
GTCCTGACACACTAAGATTTCAGGTTAGCCTTTGGCCTAAGTTCCCTCCTTCCAGGACCTGGAAGCTGCCTCTGGTTTATGATGCCCTTGTTTTGAGGGGTGGAGGGTGATTCCAGTCAGTCAGCCTCTTCCTCTTGTGTCTTTCAGGTCCTTTGCAGCCTTGGAACAGCGAGTCAAGCATAAACAGTAAGCAGCTGGAACCCAAGTCAGACACTGATGGCTTCAGCACACCACAGCACAACGGGGGAGTCAGGCTGCACGACTTTGTGTCCAAGACGGTGGGTCCAGAGGCAGGAGGGACTTGAAAAGCATCTCCTTCAGGGCAGATGTGTGTCAGGAGAGGTTTGGGTTGGAGATCAGGAGAGGATTCTTCCCCCAGAGGTGTTTGGACACTGGAATGGGGTTAGGTTGGATGTCAGGACAAGGTTCTTCCTTCAGAGGGGTTTGGGCAGTGAGACAGGGTTGGGTTGGATGTCAGGAGAAGATTCTTTCCCCAGAGGTGTTTGGGCAGTGGGACAGGGTTGGGTTGGAGATGAGGACAAGGTTCATCCCCCAGAGGTGTTTGGGCAGTGGGACAGGGTT
>NW_008660145.1:2928-6424 GCF_000695815.1 Acanthisitta chloris
ATCAGGACAAGGTTCTTCCCCCAGAGGTGTTTGGGCACTGAACAGCTCCCCAGGGCAGTGGTCATGGCCCCAAGCCTGACAGAGCTCCAGGAGTGTTTGACCAATGCTCCCAGGCACAGGGTGGATTTTGGGGTTGGATTTTGATCCTTGTGTGTCCCTTCCAGCTCTGGATATTCCATGCTTACATCTCAGGTCAATATGAACTGTACCAGTTACCTACATGAATGAGGGATCACATTTACCCAGTTTAACTCTGATGGAGTTACTCCACTGCACTAATCTCTCCCCTCTGTGTGCTCTGGATCCTCAGGTTATCAAGCCAGAATCGTGTGTTCCCTGTGGAAAGAGAGTGAAGTTTGGGAAGATCTCCCTGAAGTGCAGAGACTGTCGCGTGGTGACGCACCCCGAGTGCCGCGAGCGCTGCCCCCTGCCCTGCATCCCCACGCTCACGGGCACCCCGGTCCGCATCGGAGAGGTAGGGCCAGGCTGCCTCCCCAGCACAGCTCCTCTTGCTCAGAGCTGCACAGCTCCTCTTGCCCAGGGCTGCACTGCTCCTCTTGCCCAGGGCTGCACTGCTCCTCTTGCCCAGGGCTGCACTGCTCCTCTTGCCCAGGGCTGCACTGCTCCTCTTGCCCAGGGCTGCACTGCTCCTCTTGCCCAGGGCTGCACTGCTCCTCTTGCCCAGGGCTGCACTGCTCCTCTTGCCCAGGGCTGCACTGCTCCTCTTGCCCAGGGCTGCACTGCTCCTCTTGCCCAGGGCTGCACTGCTCCTCTTGCCCAGGGCTGCACTGCTCCTCTTGCCCAGGGCTGCACTGCTCCTCTTGCCCAGGGCTGCACTGCTCCTCTTGCCCAGGGCTGCACTGCTCCTCTTGCCCAGGGCTGCACTGCTCCTCTTGCCCAGGGCTGCACTGCTCCTCTTGCCCAGGGCTGCACTGCTCCTCTTGCCCAGGGCTGCACTGCTCCTCTTGCCCAGGGCTGCACTGCTCCTCTTGCCCAGGGCTGCACTGCTCCTCTTGCCCAGGGCTGCACTGCTCCTCTTGCCCAGGGCTGCACTGCTCCTCTTGCCCAGGGCTGCACTGCTCCTCTTGCCCAGGGCTGCACTGCTCCTCTTGCCCAGGGCTGCACTGCTCCTCTTGCCCAGGGCTGCACTGCTCCTCTTGCCCAGGGCTGCACTGCTCCTCTTGCCCAGGGCTGCACTGCTCCTCTTGCCCAGGGCTGCACTGCTCCTCTTGCCCAGGGCTGCACTGCTCCTCTTGCCCAGAGCTGCACTGCTCCTTTTGCTCAGAGCTGCACAGCCACATGCCAACGAGCTCGTTAATGCATCATTCCATAACTCTGCAGGGAAGGGGTGTAGGGGTGTGATCTTAGGGGGTGGTGAGTGGGGAAGATGCAGCTCTAAGTTGTGCTGATGGATGTAGTGTTGCTCTTCTCTGAGTTGGTGAAGAGGAAACAATACTTGTTTTTAAAGCTCAGATCTTGCTGTGAATTCCTGAGAGTGTGTTTGCCAAGTCTTGAAGAATGACTCGCTGTTTTTTCTTTTTGTTTTCCTTTCTGCCTTTTAGGGCACCTTGATGGATTTTGTCCCTTCTACTCCTCCAATGATCCCTTCCATCCTGGTGCACTGTGTTAATGAGATCGAGCAGCGAGGGCTGCATGAGGTAACAGCAAAATGAGGTGTGAAATGGGTGGTGGTGTCAGGGAAGCACATTGTTAACCCAACCATCCCTTATTTGTGGTGTGCATGGTGCTGCTCACTGGGTGACTGTGGGAGCAACGGGAGTGCTCAGGTGTGGAGAGAAGGTGGAGGTGGAAGAACATCAGTGACTCTCCTGCCTCTGAGCAAAGCTCTCTGCCATAACAGACAGGCCTTTACCGCATCTCTGGCTGTGACAAGACCGTGAGGGAACTGAAAGAGAAGTTTCTTAGAGCAAAAAACGTCCCTTTGCTCAGTAAGGTGGATGACATCCACGCCATCTGTGGCCTTCTCAAGGACTTTCTGCGTAGCCTGAAGGAACCACTTCTCACTTTCCGCTTAAACAAGGCTTTCATGGAAGCTGCAGGTGAGGAGCTGCTGTGTGACATCTCCAGCTCTTTCAGGCTTGATGGTTGTGGGTTTAGCTGTGAAGTGCTGTGGAGCTCTGGTGCTTGCAGCTCTGTTGATGTGCAACAGGCTGGGAAGATCTCTCTTAGTGCTGTACTGTTTGGGAAGAGGAAAAAGAACAAGTACTAGTTGGGCAGGGTACAAAGTTACTGCCATGGCATGGGAAGTTTCATGCTTCCTTGTGTCTGAGGCTATGAGGGGAATTTTGCAGCTTCTGGGATCACTTTGCGAGGTCTAAGTATTACTTTTTTCCCCTAGAAATCTCGGATGAGGACAACAGCATTGCTGCTACGTACCAAGCAATTGGAGAACTTCCTCAGGCCAATAGGGACACCTTAGCTTTCCTCATGATCCACCTGCAGAGGTATGTTCTGATGGACAGGTAGTCCCTGCCCATGGCAGGAAGGGTAGAACAAGGTGATCTTTAAGGTCTATCCCAACCCAGTTGCCACTGGTCCTTTCTCTAGTTGGATCTCATTACGTGAATATCAAGTCTTTATCCTGGAAAAAACCCCATGCAGAGGCTGAAGTGTGTGTGGGGCAGGGGAGCTGGATGACAAGGGAAGGGGAGAAGCTACATTTTTTGCTACTTCCTTTCCATGCAGGGTGGCTCAGAGCCCAGACACGAAAATGGACATCACTAACTTGGCCAAAGTCTTTGGCCCCACAATAGTTGCCCACGCGGTACCTGATCCTGACCCTGTGACTCTGCTGCAAGACACAAAGCGACAGCCCAAGGTAGATCAGCAGGGAGGACCAACCTGGGTGGATTTATCCCACTGAAAGGACTCAAACTGCTGCAGAGTCAAGGCCATGCCTGCCTGGTGTTGCCATGTCAGAGCTGTGTGATCCTGTGTGACATTGGAGAGGGACTCCCTACAAAGGGCATGGAGTGCCAGGACACAGGGAATAGCTTCCTATGTCCAGAGGACAGGGTTGCATGGGATACTGGGGGAAAAAATCTTCCCTGGGAGGGTGCTGAGGCACTGGCACAGACTGCCTGGAGAAACTGTGTCTGCTCCATCCCTGGAAGTGTTCCAGACCAGGCTGGATGGTGCTTGGAGTGGAGCGGGCTGGTGGAAGGTGTCCCTACCCATGGCAGGGGGTTGGAATGAGATGGTCTTTCAGGTCCTTCACACCTAAACCATTCTGTGATCAGCAACTCATGGTTGTCTCTGTAGGTCATGGAGCGACTTCTGCTCCTGCCTGTGGATTACTGGTCCCAGTTGATGACAGTGGAGCAAGAAAACGTTGACCCAGCTCACGTGATCGAGAACGCCAACGCCTACTCCACTCCACAGACACCTGAGGTTAAAGGTAACTCTGGGTTCTGCTCCACTGTTCAAAATAAAAACCCTCAGTCAAAGCTGCTTGGGAGGCTGTTGGATCCAACCA
>NW_008660145.1:6448-7355 GCF_000695815.1 Acanthisitta chloris
AAGGAAAGTGTGCCAGGAAATACCAGATTTGTCAGTGTTTTTGACAGATGCTAGGGAATGTCTGATGTTCCTTGCATGGCAATGAAAACTTCAGCTGTCCCCACACTGCTCACTTTGCTCCTCTCTTGACAGTGAGCATGCTTGGACCCCTCACCACTCCAGAGCAGCAGCTCTCCAAGACACCCTCATCCAGCTCCCTGTCCCAGAGGGTTCGCTCCACCTTCAGCAAAACCACCCCCAAGTAAGTGCCAGTGGCTGTTGTCATAGTATCACAGTGTGTGAAGGGGTTGGAATGGACCTTAGAGATCATCCAGCCCCAACCCCCTGCCCTGGGCAGGGACAGCAGAGCAGGTTGCTCAAGGCTTTATCTAACCTGATGCTGAACACTGCCTCCCTGGGCAACCTGGGCCAGTGTCTCATCATCCTAATGAAAAAACTTCTTCCTGATATTTCATTGAATTCATCCCCATCACTCCTTGTCCTGTCACTCCTGTTCCTAGCAGAGTCCCTCTCCAGCCCCTTCCAATCCCTCTTCTTGGGAGATTGGGATGGTTGGGTGGTCAAGGAGAAATAAAAATAGACTTTTGGAACCAGTTCTGGGGGCAACCTGCACTTACTAGTCAGCCAACCCTCCCTGCTGTAGTAACTGTGTAATTGTTAACTGTCTCACAGTAGGGAGAGGAACACACAACCTCACCCCATTTCAGGCAGGGAGAGGAACACACAACCTCCCTGCATCTCATTGTAGGAAGAGGAAAACACAACCTCTCTACATCTCATCCATTTCAGGCAGGGAGAGGAACACACAACCTCCCTGCATCTCATTGTAGGAAGAGGAAAACACAACCTCTCTACATCTCATTGTAGGGAGAGGAACACACAAACTCCCTACATCTCATTACAGGCA
>NW_008660145.1:7608-13931 GCF_000695815.1 Acanthisitta chloris
ACACAACCTCCCTACATCTCATTGTAGGGAGAGGAAAACACAACCTCCCTACATCTCATTGTAGGGAGAGGAAAACACAACCTCCCTACATATCACAGTAGGAAGAGGAACACACAACCTCCCTACATCTCATGGCAGGGAGAGGAACACACAACCTCCCTACATCTCATGGCAGGTAGGGGAAACAGTTTGGGAGGTGGGTAAAATGTGGGTGAATGACTCCTGGGAAAAGCAGACAGAGTGTTTGAACCTCTATATCCCAAATCTCAAACCGATATTTTTCTGTTTCTCTTCAACTAGGTTTGGGAGCAAAAGCAAGTCAACAACCACACTTGGGCATCAGGGCAACTTCTTTGCCTCTCCCATGCTGAAGTGAAGCACTGGGGCTTGGCCTTGGTGTGGCATTTGCACTCCAACGAGCACACAAACACAGGTTGTCTCCGTGGCCCTTGGCAGCTTCTCCAATAACATGTTTTACCTTTTATCTTTCAGCTTAACCAAGACTTACAATGGGATTTGACTGTGCAATGTATTTTTATTATCTAAGGCTGTGCTGATGTATATTGGTGAAGGAAGTAATGAGCAGAATTTGGTCAGTGTGGATCATTAAAAAAACTAGAGGAACTAACTGAGGTTTTTTCACTACCATCTGGTTTTCTCCCCACGTGAAGTGGAACAGCTGTGCAAAGAGTGTAAGCCTTGGGGGTTTTTAAGACTCCATAGGATGTTTTGGAGACGGCAGTGTCAGAACTTAGCCAGAATCCATCAGCACAGCCTGCAATTCCCAGCTGGCTGCTCGTGCAGCTGGAATCCTGAGGATGGCAGTGTTGGATTGCTCTGCTGGGCAAAGACTGCTCGTTATCCCCCGCGGGAGGGGCTGGGCCTGCTCTGCAGAAACGTTTCCTCCTGTGTTTACAAGACTTTGTAGAGGACTGTGTAGGTACTAACCCACAGGATTCCTGAGCAGCCTGAGAGAATTAGTGCTGCTCATGCTGGGAGGGGAAGGAGGGTGGTTCAGTGGGAGAGGGAGGCTCTGCTTTCTTAGGGTGAAATCTGTGTGTAAAAACATCTGTGTAACACACAGAAGTTCATGAAGTGACTGTTTTAATTGAGCTCTGGAAAACTATTCTGACTGTGCAGTTAAGTAAATCCTTTGTGTTCTACATGACCCACAGCTCTGTTCTCTGGCTGATGCTTTTCCTTGTGCTGTGCAGTTTGAACCCAGGCACGTGCAGCCTTGCAGGAGGTTGTGGTGCTGCACTTGAGAAGCTCTTGCCCCAGGGACTGAGCCTGGTACTTAGCTGGGTGCAGGATTGTGCCTTGGGCTGTGGCTCGTGGTTCAGAGGAGGAAAGAGAACAGTTTTGGTCCCCAGTATTGTATCAGGTGGTGAAATAGCCTGGGGTGGATATAGTGGCCTGGGGTTTTACTCTTTCTGGAGAAATAAGGTCTGGAGGGTGAAGTTTTCTCCTGCCCCACTGCTGGGGCCCCTGGGCAGGTGGGAGTTTCTGGCCTGTGGTGTTCTCATACACACAAGATGTGTGTGATGGGGGCACTAAAGTGTGTTCCCCTTACCCAAATCCTGTCTTGGAAACACTTGATCCTTTCCTGGAGCATCTCCCAAACTGCCTGCTCCTTGTTGGAGCAGAAACAGGGTCATTTGCAGTGGGATATCTGCTCTGGTCCCCATGGCTCTGCTCTGTGGGGACAGAGGGGTTGGGGACACCCTAGCAAGCCACCCCACCTTGTGTCCTGCTGGGCACAGAGGTGGCCCTGGCAGTGCTTGGGAACCTGAGTGGGATGGGGAGTGTGCCCATCTGTGCCACCAGGGAAGGGCACGATTTCCAAGTGGGATGTACAGGGAGACAGGGCACTGCAGAGGGAAGGGTCTGGGGGTGGGTGGAGAATGAGAATGGTGAGGAAAGGGCAGGTCTTTGGCATTCTCTGGTTGCTTCAGGCTACAAGGATATCCCAACAAGGAGAAATTACACAAGAGAAATCTTTATTGATCAAAGACTATGCAGAAATTCACTCTGACCCTAGAAGCATTGCTGAAAACAACATTCCTGGTGGGTGCCAGGAGAAGAGCAGGTTCCTGTGTGCTGTGCAGGGTTAGTGCAGGTAAAATCACCACCGTGGGCTCCTCACTGAGCAGGATTTGATGTGTTTGGACAGGCCAGTGAGCACCTCTATGTCCTGTACACAACTGCTTCACCTTCAGCACGACCCTCCGTGATCTCACGGAGGAACTCACCTCCTCATGTGTTAGAAACGATGGAATTCTCATAGGTGATGAGTTAATTTCTCACTCTGCCCAAAGCAGCACTTAGTTCTGATCCACAGCAGCTCCAGGTCTCCTTGGGAGGAGCAGGACACGACAGGGTGTGTGAGTTTAGGGCAGTTGGTTATCCATGGGTAGGCTGAATTTGATGGATGAGCGGTGGGGGATGGTGTGAGGAACTGATGGGATTTTAGTCTTGCTGCAGGAGACACAGAGAGACAGACACTAGCTCTAGCTAGCAGAAAGCTCTCCCCACACTGGAGCTGCCCCACTAAGCTTTCTCAGCGAACTCCATGGGGAGGCTGTAGTTGACGTCGTCGATGAAGCGGAAGATGAAGTTGGCGTCCTCGCTGGAGCAGTTCAGGGCCATCTTCCTCATCATCCGCGCGCACTCGTGCCGCACCCCTGAGTTCAGAGGGATCTTGTAGCAAACCATGAACTTTTCTAGTGCCTCATGCCGTGATCTCTTCTTGTAGAGGCAGAACTTTCCCCAGTTGTGATTCAGGACTTGGCGGCCTCTGAGGCTCAGGCTCTCGGATTGCTCCTGCAGCTCCTTGTAGACATCCTCTTCCTGTGACGGGTTTCTTGCGCCGTACAGCTCTGCTAATTGCAGCTTTGTGAGCGTAAGGTCACAGTCTGGGTGATCCTGAACAATTTGCTCGAGGTGCCTGATGGCTGCATCCAATACATCATTCTTGTCTTCATCCTCTGCTGTAAGCCACAGTTTTTTATAGCACTTGGCCAAGGCCTGGTAGAGGAGATGGTAATCTGGATTCTCCTGCAGGGCTTGCTTCAGGATCTCCACTGCTCGTGCTGCAGACTGTGACAGATAGTACAGAGCTGAACGTTTGAGGACCTCGGGATCAGAGCTGTTCTCTGCACATTCCTTTATCAAGTCCATTGCTCTTTTTTTCTCATCCATTCTTTTAAACAGGTCAGCTAAATAGATTTTCGCTCTGTAGTCATTTGGCTGCCTATCAATGGTCCTTTCCAACTGGCTTATGGCTCTGCTTGCAATATTACTACTCCAGAAATAATTTGAGGAGGCAAAAAGGGCTTGCCCAAGCCCAGCATGGAAATCATCATTGTCTGGTTCAAGCATCAAGGCAGCCTCAAAGCACTCTCGGGCCCGCTCCCCATTCTGGGATCTGACAACCAGGAGGGACCAGCCTTTCTGCACCTGGATGTGTGGGATCAGCCTTGCATCCCAAGGAGCTGGGCAGAGCTGCTGGATTTGTTCCAGATACTCTTCAGCCTCCTGATATTCAGCCTGGAGGTATTTAATCCAGGCGTAGTTGCCGCAGGTGATCAGAGAGGTGGCAGTAGCCGCTTGCTGCTGCTCCTTGTTTCTGCTGTGCTCCTCAGCAGCTCTGAGGCTTTGCAGAGCTTCTTCACACTGGTTGTTGAGCACGTAGAGGTATGCCTGGAGGCCCAGGAGGGCTGCCTGGTTCTGCTGCATGGTGTGCCTCAGCTCCACTGCCACCTTCTGCAGGATGTGCGTGGGGTTGAAGCAGCCTTTGACACCCAACTCCCAAGTGAAGTGACATTGAAGGGCATCCAGCCTCTCCAGCAGTTGCTCGTTGCTGCAAAGAGGAAAGGAGGGTGGGTTATGCAAGGGCAGCATGTGCAGGGTCCCCACACAGAAAGGAAAGGAGCTCTGAGCTGTTTGTGGAACAGGAGAGGAGGGAGAGGTGGAGGATGGGGCTCTCCCCACTTGCTCCACAAATCCCTTGCACTCAGAACCTAAAGAGTTCTGAGGTGGCCTCAGGGGTATTAGCAGCTCCTCAGGGGTTTATTGCTAATCATTCAGGAACTCAGACAGAAACCAGACCCAGTGGTGACAGAAAAAACAGAGGTAAAATACAGGACACAGAATGAATCTGCAGGTTAACGTGAGGCTTCAGCTCTGGGAAGAAAAAATCCAGTACAGAGAGTAGTAGAAAATGCATTAAAAAAAGAATAGGCTCGAGAACCTAAAGAGTTCTGAGTGCAAACTGAAGAACTAAGAACCTGCAAATCTTTGTGCCAATCAGCCTATTTGCAGGCTAAAGAACCTGCACATCTTTGTGCCAATCAGCCTATTTGCAGGGAACTACCTCTGAGGCTTCATTCCTGGCTTGCTCTTCTCCAAAGGGAAGTGCCTGGAGCCAGAGCTGCAAAGGTCCTGGGATGGACTTCAAAAAGGGGAAGAGTAAAGCCAGTCCCAACCACGTGTTGCAGACTGCTTTGCCTCCCCAGGAGGAGGAAAAGTGGGTTGTACCTTCAGCTGAAGGGTGAAGAAATGGCTCACCAAAGAGTCAGGAGATGTTGGACTAGAGCAGCATCTCTTCCATGAGGAAAGGCTGAGAGAGCTGGAGCTCTTCAGCCTAGAGAAGAGTAGGCTAAGAGGGATCTTAGACCTCTATAAATAGCTGAAGGGAGAGTGCAAAGAAATGCTAAACCTCCAGAGCAACCTGCCCTGAATGCATCCCTCAACAAGAGCATCTTTCCAGCCTTAACCCCAGGGAGGCTCTGCCCGAGGATGCTCTGCTGAGTAACCCCAACCCACTCCCTCCAGAGCAGACGCTGTGCACTCACCTCATGTTTGCTGTCGGGGCTGGTGTTGTTGTCCTGGAGATGTTTTGGCTGCACCTGGTCCAAGCTGCAGCAGACACCGAGCTGTGAATTGTTTGCTTGCCCTTTAATAGAGTTGTCCCTTTGGGCGGAGTCTGACCGAATGACTCGATCCCAAGGAAACGAAAGTGAAAAAGGAAAGCAGCTTCAACTGGAAAAAGAAACTAAGCCTGTCTCCCTGGGTGGAAGTTAGCACATTCTCCTCCCAAAACACAAGAAAGGGAACGCCGTGGTCGGAGCAGCAAGACCTGAACTCTCTGCTGAAAAGGACTTTGTCGTGTTAAAGCACCTAGAGAATAATTTGGGTGAGACACTGGGGGCTGTGGAAAGGAACTGTGACAGAAGGAGCCAAAGGCTCCGTGGGACTCTGCAGCACTTTGGGGCTTGTCTGGGTCAGCCCTGACCTGCCTCAAACCTAGTTTGTTCAGCTTGTTCCCCTGTAACAGCTGCTCAGCAAACAGCAAGTGAATTTGCAATTTTTTTTAACTGAGGTGTAGTAGCTGTGCCTGGGACACATCCCAAGTCCTTCCTCAAGGAGCAGGTAGTGCTGACAGAGCACAGGGTGCTGAGCCCCAGGGCTGTTAGCAACTCATTAGGGTTTTACTGCTAATCATCCAGGAACTCAGACAGAAACCAGACCCAGAGGGGACAGAAAAATCAGAGGTAAAATACAAGATACAAAGTGTATCTGAGGGTAATGTGAGGCTTCAGCTCTGGGAAGAAAGATTGCAGTACAGACAGTAGTAGAAAATGCATTAAAAAAAAAGAATAGGCTGAAGTAGACTCTAAACAGAAGAGGAAGAAACCATCAGCCTTAGAATCATTTCCCTCCTAGCACAGAAGGAAAAATCCATCAGTTTCCTTTCCCCTCTTGGGATGATGCTGAATCACTGCAGCAGTGCAAGGGAAGGAGGGGGAATGTCTCACTGGAGGAGGGAGGGAGATGCTTTCATCTTCTGGGTGTAGTTTTGATGATTGCTGAAAACCTTCAGTAGAAAATGAGTCCTTTGGCTGTTGGTGTCAGCACTGCTGGCTGAACAGGGAGTGACTGATAACAACCAACGTGGCTTTCCCAGGGGCAAGTCCTGCCTGACCAATTTTGTGGCCTTCTGTGATGGGGCCACAGCATTTCTAGATGGGGCAGAGCAAGGGGAATCATCTCCCTGGAGTTATGCAAAGTGTTTGACACTGTCCCACACGACATCCTTGTCTCTGAACTGGAGGGACATGGATTGATGTGTGGAGCAATTGGTGGGTGAAGAACTGGCTGGATGGTCACACACAGAGCTAGATGGGGCAGAGCAAGGGGGATCATCTCCCTGGAGTTATGCAAAGTGTTTGACACTGTCCCACACGACATCCTTGTCTCTGAACTGGAGGGACATGGATTGATGTGTGGAGCAATTGGTGGGTGAAGAACTGGCTGGATGG